>NC_069503.1:59749157-59889157 GCF_027579735.1 Bombina bombina
CAGTAAATATGCTGTAGGTATAAGCGTTATTAGTAATCTCAGTTTATAAAATAACAAGGTAAATATTGTTAATAAGGCTTTATAGGGATATAATATGTTCATGACAGTAATAGTTTAGGCCTCCCCTCTAGTTTTAAAGGGCCTCTCTAGGACCCCTGACCAGGTGAGATTTTTGCTCCAACAGAAGGCTACCTGTGATATGGAAGACCACTCATGGATCTTATTCTTTTTACCTCAGATTTTCAAAAACTTTTTTTTATATTAACAAACTGTTAGGGAGTATAACAGGAGAAAAACATGCAAACATAACTAATTTTAATCCCTTTTAGCTGTCATTAAAGACGATATATAAGTTGCGATAAAAGCAATAGCTGTAAAAAAGTTATTGGTAATGCGAGTGTTAAACAATCTTGCTATTACATGAAGGGGAACTATGGTCAATCTTAAAATGCACTGCAAGATGAACATATAAAGAAAGTTGTTATAGTGCGGTACAAGCTAGAAAAACCGCATAGTGAACCCTCCTGAAGGAGGTATATTATTAAGAATATGGGGGGGAGGAGGTGGGAATTTAAGTAACTTAGGCGAAGTATGTCAGGGAGTAGCATACAGTTAAAAAAATAAAAAATAAGATAAACCACTGCATCTTGACTTAGTGTAAACAGATTGCAATAGGGTAAAACTTTATATCAATGTAGGAGACTAACTGGGAGCGAGCGAAAGCTATATTCTGTACACTGAGACCTAGGAGTCCAAGCTGATACAAACAACAGGGGATACACAGTTGTAGTGTTAAATATAAGGACGAGAAATTGTACAACTAAATATGAGTGCTGGTCCAGCCTGCATTAAAAGACAAATCAACCTAGAGTAAGTGAGGTCTGTGCGAAGGATAGGTATTAGCAAAACTATGCTAAGGAGCCACATATCTGCTAAACAAAGTCATCATGCCGCCTCGGCCGCTGGCAGCGAGATGTCATGTACATAAACCTCACCTAAACTCCATGCATATACATAAAGTATGGAAAACCTACAGGCATAGAAAAATTATGTGATGAGATATTTAAATTCTATTTATATCACAATGTTGCAAACAATAAGGAGCCTGTAAGAATAGTGTAATAAACATAAGGGGGCTGAGATCTGTGTAGTCGTTATTCTAAAGTATTTTTGACAAGGCTTACAGAAAAAATGCCTACTATAAAATGCATTAAAACTACCAAGGAAAATCCACATTTCAGCTTGTGTATGAATATGTGTATAAATATCACCCTTAGGCGAAATTTCCATCACACCAACAAAGTGTCCCAAAGGGTGATATAATCCAAGGAATAAAGTCTCTCAGCCGGTTTCTTGTTTCCTTAATAGCTGTGGCGTGCCTTCAAAAGCAAAGGGATGTTTGCACATAACAGATATATAGCCCTTAGTTAACTTGGTAATAATACAATTCTGGAAATATGAGAATGCTGTGAAGAATAAACATCTATGAAGTAAACCCATAAAGAGCTGGTACATAGCAAAGAAGTTTTAGACAAACTGTAATCTCCAACCGACTTATACCATGCAGGCCAGATATAAACGAACACACTACCCCTCCAGCCAATGTCACTCAGAAGTCCGTAATAAGTGTAGTGGATTTGGTAATTTACAGGGCTATCCCTTTAACCTATGCCTCTAGAAATCGTTAGGTGGGTATCCGTGTTAGTTGATCTCTGTAATTCACAAATGAGAGAGACTGACTTAACTTTGCTGGGACAGTAATGGTATGGATCCACATGTCTTTGAGCTACCAGGTTGCGATCCTGAGCTGCTGCTATCGAGCAAATCCGGGTAGAACAGTCCGGCCATGAGGAGGCTTCTAGTGAGAGGAGGTAAGAGCTGTCTCGGGTTTCTTTGGATGCAGGTAGTAGTCCCCACTCGCAGCCACCGGACACAGCAAGCGATATCTGTTTTCGTGTTGGACTGGAACATCTCCTCGTGTCCGGCGGCATACAGGCGAGGGTTGAGTCGCTTGAGGGTATTAGGCGTCCTGAATGCAAAATCTTATCCTCGGGATCCTTCCAAGACAGGTGAGTCATTATAGCCCCAGATTTCACTCTCAACATGACTTGCCCGGGAGGCGAGGAACGCCGGGGCCCCAGAGCGTCACCACCCCCAGGAGCAGCCATGCCGGTGGGCACGTGGGTAATCTGGTCCGCAGACTTGTCATCTGCTTGTTGGGGCGACAGGCTGAATAAACGTTCAAACATACTCCTGCACCCTTGAAAGAAAAATGTACATCTCCTCTATAATCTGCTCTCCAGTCTCCATAATTACAGATAATAGAAGGCGCCAAACTTGTGAAGAACTCAATAGTGATGGGCCAAAGATGGCTGACTTCAAAGCTGCTTATCAGTCAATATACACTCCGGAATCGCTAGGTCTCATCAATTTAGTAAAGCTCATACTAGGATTAGATGCACGGGTCACCCATGTCAAACATTCTTTGTTCAGGGACCAATTCTTGAGCTGGAGCAGTCTTTATAATTAGATTTTATACATGTTATCGTTGGAGCTCCTGAGATGTGCGACTGCACTGCTTCCCTGTTGGCTCCGCCCCCCGTAATTCAAGATTTTTAATACCAACATTGTTTATTTTGTCACAACCAATTGTCTATTTGAATTTTGATTTTACTTTTTAGTAGTGATTTTATAGCATTGAATATTATAGTTGCTTCACTAATTTAACCCACCGCTATTTGTTATTGCTTTTGCTTTTTTATTTATTTGGATTTTTTCTTTGACACATGCACTTTGAACACTGAATTGTCATAGCACACAGTCCACTGGCCTCTGCTTACAAGTTAGCTATTTAAAAGCACTATTTGTATTAATCAAGCACATAGTTGAAATTTCATTGTGAGAAAAATTAAGCACATAGTTAAAGCCACGCTGTGAGCTTCATTTTTTACCATCTTTTGGAGTCATCTATACCATTTGTACACCAACCCAACCAATTATATACATTATCAATTTGACACATAAGATTCCACTTTGTTTTTCTTTTTCCCCTTTGTTCATGAACATCTCTTCTGAGTTGATTATAGGAGTTTAAACTGTGCTACTTATCTGGTTGTACTTGTTTGCTCACCTGTTGGGTATAACCTTACTCATCAGGGTTGTTCCAACTTATATCATTTTTTTTTTATGTTTTACCAACTTGTGTAATAGAGTCATTTTATTAGTATTGTTAATCTCATGGATCCAATATGTATGTGTATATGTACTGTTTTTATTTTGTTAATAAATTGTCATTCTAATTCACTTCTGTTGCATGTGGCACTCCAAATTTAGTTCCACTTAGATCTAGCCTCCCTTTGGGTGGCGCTTTGATATATTTCTGATTACTTGCTATATTACCATTGACAACTAGGTGTCAAGTATCAGAGCTAGAGGTCATTATTGAGTAGGCGCTTAGTGTATTTTCCTTTGCTTCTATTTAGAAAGTTTGTCCTGTTTAGGATAATTGTAAAAAGGTTTGTACACTGTGTAAATAAAGTTTGTGTGTAAATATTTGGTGTTTTGTGATACCTGATTTCAATAAAAACCTTTTTCCCACTTTCTAAACATGTGAAAGGTTTCTTCCCTTATGAATCCTTTCATGACATTTCAGATTACTCTTCTGTGTAAAACATTTTCCACACTCTGTACATGTGAAAGGCTTTTCTCCTGTGTGACTCCTTTCATGCTTTTTCAGACTACTCTTTTCTGTAAAACATTTTCCACACTCTGTACATGTGAACAGCTTTTCCCCTGTGTGAATCCTTTCATGACTTTTCAGATTACTCTTCTGTGTAAAACATTTTCCACACTCTGTACATGTGAAACGTTTTTCTCCTGTGTGAATCCTTTCATGACTTTTCAGATTACTCTTATGTGTAAAACATTTTCCACACTCTGTACATGTGAACAGCTTTTCCCCTGTGTGAATCCTTTCATGAGTTTTCAGACTATTTATTTGTGTAAAACTTTTCCCACACTCGGTACATTTGAAAGGTTTTTCTCCTGTGTGAATCCTTTCGTGAGTTTTCAGCTCACTAATGTACGTAAAACGTTTCCCACACTCTGTACATGTGAAACGCTTTTCTCCTGTGTGACTCCATGTATGATATTTCAGAGTACTTTTTTCTGTAAAACATTTTCCACACTCTGTACATGTGAACAGCTTTTCTCCTGTGTGAATCCTTTCATGAGTTTTCAGATTATGTATTAGTGTAAAACTTTTTCCACACTCTGTACATGTGAAAGGCTTTTCTCCTGTGTGACTCCTTTCATGAGTTTTCATCTCACTAATTTTTGTAAAACTTTTCCCACACTCTGTACATGTGAAAGGCTTTTCTCCTGTGTGATTCCTTTCATGAGTTTTCAGATGACTCTTTACTGTAAAACTTTTCCCACACTCTGAACATGTGAAAGGCTTTTCCCCTGTGTGACTCCTTTCATGAGTTTTCAGATCACTCTTTTCTGTAAAACATTTTCCACACTCTGTACATGTGAACAGCTTTTCTCCTGTGTGACTCCTTTCATGAATATTCAGATAACTCTTTTTTGTAAAACATTTTCCACACGCTGTACATGTGAAAGGCTTTTCTCCTGTGTGACTCTGTGTATGATATTTCAGAGTACTTTTTACTGTAAAACATTTTCCACACTCTGTACATGTGAAAGGCTTTTCTCCTGTGTGACTCCTTTCATGAATATTCAGATAACTCTTTTTTGTAAAACATTTTCCACACGCTGTACATGTGAAAGGCTTTTCTCCTGTGTGACTCTGTGTATGATATTTCAGAGTACTTTTTTCTGTAAAACATTTTCCACACTCTGTACATGTAAAAGGCTTTTCTCCTGTGTGAATCCTTTCATGAGTTTTCAGACTACTCTTTAGTGTAAAACTTTTCCCACACTCTGAACATGTGAAAGGCTTTTCCCCTGTGTGACTCCTTTCATGAGTTTCCAGATCACTCTTTTCTGTAAAACATTTTCCACACTCTGTACATGTGAAAGGCTTTTCTCCTGTGTGACTCCTTTCATGCTTTTTCAGATTACTCTTTAATGTAAAACATTTTCCACACTCTGTACATGTGAACAGCTTTTCTCCTGTGTGACTCCTTTCATGAATATTCAGATAACTCTTTTTTGTAAAACATTTTCCACACGCTGTACATGTGAAAGGCTTTTCTCCTGTGTGACTCCGTGTATGATATTTCAGAGTACTTTTTTCTGTAAAACATTTTCCACACTCTGTACATGTGAAAGGCTTTTCTCCTGTGTGAATCCTTTCATGAGTTTTCAGACTACTCTTTATTGTAAAACATTTTCCACACTCTGTACATGTGAAAGGCTTTTCTCCTATGTGACTCCATGTATGATATTTCAGAGTACTTTTTTCTGTAAAACATTTTCCACACTCTGTACATGTGAAAGGCTTTTCTCCTGTGTGAATCCTTTCATGAGTTTTCAGACTTCTCTTTATTGTAAAACATTTTCCACACTCTGTACATGTGAAAGGCTTTTCTCCTGTGTGAATCCTTTCATGAGTTTTCAGATCACTAATGTATCTAAAACTTTTCCCACACTCTGTACATGTGAACGGCTTTTCTCCTGTGTGAATACTTTCATGAGTTTTCAGTTTACTCTTTTGTGTAAAACTTTTCCCACACTCTGTACATGTGAAAGGCTTTTCTCCTGTGTGAATCCTTTCATGAGTTTTCAGCTCACAAATGTATGTAAAACTTTTCCCACACTCTGTACATGTGAACGGCTTTTCTCCTGTGTGAATACTTTCATGAGTTTTCAGATGACTCTTTCGTGTAAAACTTTTCCCACACTCTGTACATGTGAACGGCTTTTCTCCTGTGTGAATCCTTTCATGAGTTTTCAGATCACTCGTTTGTGTAAAACATTTTCCACACTCTGTACATGTGAAACGTTTCTCCCCTGTGTGGGTCTTTTTGTGACACTTAAGGCTTCCTTTAGATGTGAAACATCTCCTGCATTCTGTACATGTGTGAGGTTTCACAACTGTGTGGTGTTCAAGGAGATGCAAATTACATGTGAAGCTTTTCTCACATTCTGTACATTCGAATGGTTTCTTATTTGTATGAATAATTTGGCTAGACTTAAGACTTTCCCCTTCTTTTAAATGTTTTGAAAACTCAGTAAATGTGTGTGGTTTATCCTCTGGGATAATCATTTCACTAGATAAGGCATAAATGTTGTCCTCTTGTTTGATGACTAAATTACTGTCTGTACATAATGATTGCTGCCCAGTTTCTGACAATTCTCCATCTCCTTTAAATATCTGCTGTGAGTTCCCCAATGTTTGTGAATAGTCATTAGTGTCTGAGACTATTGGAGTTTGTGGTATCATTCTGATGCTTCCTGTAGTGAAGGATGGGTATGAACTATTCAAGTGATTGTCTACATAAAAAGAAAAGGAATGAAGAAAAGAAAGAAAGTTTATTCTTTAAAATGGATTCCATCGTCTTACACAAATTATATTATTTATTTACATTCCATAAAATGGCTTCTGTTTTGTGTTTATTTTTATATTGATTAACCTGTAAATCACAAATTTAAACAAAGACAAATAATGTAAATATTTCTATATCATAATAAACTAAACCACTGATTACTGATTAAAACAATTTATAGCGCCCCATTAAATAAGGTGCAGGTGGATAATGTTCTCAGCCAGGGAACAAGTACATATGTATTCTGGGCAAGATAGGTGGCATCTACCATCCTTATTTAACATTGCACAAGCAACTGCACATACAGCACTGCCCGGCTCATGCTCAACCAGTAGGGTGAGAATATGATGTCTTAATCATCACAGACTAATAATTAGTGTGAGATTTTTTGAAAGGCTAAAGGAGCAGTGATCTTATGATACTTCTTAGCTTGCAGTTGCAGTTGTTTAATTCATATAATCAGCCAAAAATGTATTAGTTTAATAAGACTCACTGTGAAATTAAGCACACAAATCAGTGGCGGTTCTGGGGTGGGGAACACTTACTGGTGGAGTTCTGGGTGTTCCACATATGGGAACAAGGTAGACGTAAGTGTAGTTATGGGAGTTCCATGAGTTGGGTTAGGGCAGGGGAAGGTAGAGTTGCAGGTGATCTGAGAGCTGGTGTTGACACAAATGTAATTAAAAGGTGCAGATATAAATATAATAGTTTATATTTGTTTAATGAGGGATCTATTCTATTTTCCCAGTAATTAAAGCCAGCATAATATCTATTTTACTCACCTAACACATATGAGTTCATGCTGATAACAGGCTCCAATGTCTGTGCTCAGGAAGAAGGTTCCCTTATTCACTCCAGTTACATTAATACCTGATATCTCTCAGTGCTCTGGCCGTGTCTGTAAAAAGTATATCAAATGGTTTAGACAGATAATAATAAATAATGCTTCTGATTAACTGTATGTATGGTATAATTAAAGGCACACATAACAAATCATGTGATACAGATCAGCTGTTTAGGTAATTACATAAGTGCTATTGATTCAGCACAAGCATTTAGCACAGTTAGCTTTGTGGATGTAACAGTTGCACATTAAATATTTATCTTTCCAGAAATTTACAAGTACAGTATAAGCCCAGGAGTAGACAATCTATTTATGAGTGGGACAAACCACAACCTTACAAATATATTATAATCATTTTTATATCAAAGAGCAGCAGTTACACAAATGTTAGATAAGAGTTGTTTATATGTAATTTAAATCTAATACTACAGTATTGATATTGTACTTTCTACAGATCCTCACTGTCAGACATTTTCTATTTACTAAAAATAAAATGTGTAACAAAACGCACACACAAATAGTGATAATAATACAGACCAATATGTAGTAATATATCCAACGTGAAAAGAGTCTTTAATGGAGACAGTAGCACAAATACAAATAGTGCATATTATGTTCCTCAGAAGGAAGAGAAAGAAACACATTATAGCATAATACTGTGTAATCTTCACTCCCCAGATGGAAGGCAGACCCAGAATACTCACATTAGTTAGAGCTTCAACAGCTCAAGATAATCAGGTTTATTGTGCAGACCCCAGGCAGACTGGATACAGACACAGACAAATGCTTAAAGGGACAATGAACCCAACATTTTTCTTTTGTGATTCAGATAGAGCATGCAATTTTAAGCAACTTTCTAATTTACTCCTATTATCAAATTTTCTTCATTCTCTTAGTATAATTATTTGAAATAATAATAAAAGAAACACTAGGGAGCGCTCAAAACAACAAGCTAAAAAGCTTGAAACAAGCTAAAGAGTAAATAATATACAAACTAACCTATCTATAAAAGACCCAGATCATATCAATATTGAGATAATGTTTAAATTATTAAAATATATATATAAATAATATAAAAAAATAGACTGCCAAATGATAAATATTAACTGCCAAATAATAAATAAATAAATAAATAAAAAGGTGCCGGTTATAAACACATACAAGTTAATGCGTTAAAAATATAATACAATATTTATTCACTTACATAAAAAATAGGTAGGTCGACCTGTTAACAAACACATATACAATACCTATTTTTTATGTAAGTGAATAAATATTGAATTATATTTTTAACGCATTAACTTGTATGTGTTTATAACCGGCACCTTTTTATTTATTTATTATTTGGCAGTTAATATTTATCATTTGGCAGTCTATTTTTTTATATTATTTATATATATATTTTAATAATTTAAACATTATCTCAATATTGATATGATCTGGGTCTTTTATAGATAGGTTAGTTTGTATATTATTTACTCTTTAGCTTGTTTCAAGCTTTTTAGCTTGTTGTTTTGAGCGCTCCCTAGTGTTTCTTTTATTATTATTTGGTTTTTACTATAGGTTTGAGAGGGTGTCCTATATTAATTTCTAGTTGGAGTTTGTAGTAAATTATATTTCTTTGGCGCTGGTCACTAATATCTTTTTCAAATCATATTTATTTGAAGTGCAAGAATGTAAGTTTAGATGCCGGCCCATTTTTGGTGAACAACCAGGGTTGTTCTTGCTGATTGGTGGATAAATTCATCCACCAATAAAAAGGAAATTTATGCTTACCTGATAAATTTATTTCTTTTTTGATACAATGAGTCCACGGAATTCATCCTTACTTGTGGGATTACGCCTCCTGGTCAGCAGGAGGAGGCAAAGAGCACAACAGCAGAGCTGTATAAATAGCTCCTCCCTTCCCTCCTAACCCAGTCATTCGACCGAAGTTAGGAAGAGAAAGGAAAAGCCAAGGTGCAGAGGTGTCTGAAGTTTAACAAAAAAAATAATAACCTGTCTCATAGAACAGGGCAGGCCGTGGACTCATCGTATCGAAAAATAAATAAATTTATCAGGTAAGCATAAATTTCCTTTTCTTTTTCAAGATACGATGAGTTCACGGATTTCATCCTTACTTGTGGGATACAATACCACAGCTATAGTACACAAATGAATCATGAGGGACAAGACAGGATGGAAGGCACCACTGCTTGAAGAACATTTCTACCAAAAACAGGCTCAGCCGAAGCAAAGATATCAAATTTGTAAAATTTAGAAAAAAATTGAAGAGTATACCAAGTCACAGCCTAGCAATCAGCTCAACTGAAATAATATGTTAGAATGTCCACAGGAAAGCAACAGCTCAGCTGGAAGGAGCTGAAACTCTTTTAGGAGGCTGCTGTCCAGCAATCACATATGCAAAAACGGATAATACTCTTCAACCAAAAGGAAAGAAGAAGTCGTAGCTTTCTGACCCTCACTTCTCTAGAAAAAATGTCAAACAGAAAGGACGATCGACGAAAGTCCGTAGTTGCTGAGAAAGAGAATCTATCTTTTTAAAAGACAGACTATGCCAAAACGTGTAGAAGACTTTCCTTCTGAGAGAAAAATTACGACCCAAATAAGGAAAAACAAATTCCTAAATAAAATGCTCGTCTGAAAGAACGTTTAAGAAGAAAACCAAGATAAGCACATAACACAACCTTATCCAAATGAAAAATCAGGCAAGGCAAATTATATAGTAATGCTGAAATCTCAAACATTCTTCGAGCAGAAGAAATGGCGACAAGAAGTAAAACTTCCAAGATAACAACTTAATATCTATGGAATGCATAGGTTCAACAGAACCCCATGAAGAACTTTTAAAATCTAAATTCAAATTCCATGGAGGAGCAATTGGTTAAAACACAGGCCTGACTTGAATCAGAGCATTACAAAAGGATGGAACCTCTGGAACATCTGCCTCTGGAACATCTGGAGGAACAGATTAGAAAAAAGCAGAGATCTGACAATTAGGGAACTCACTGAAAAACCCTTTCCACAAGAAAATACAAAATCCTGGGAATCCTAACTCTACTCCATGAGTAACCCTTGGATTCACACCAAGAAAGACATATATGCCCTATCTCATGGGCAATCTTCCTAGTCACAGGCTTACATGCCTGAAAAAAGGAACCTATGACCAAAACTAAGATACCTCGCTGGCATAGGATCAAATGTCCAATCTCCAAGCAATCAGCCTCAAAGAAACTGGACTTGGATTGAAGAAGGGACCCTGATAAAAAGGCCTTCCTCAACAGAAACGTCCAAGATTGCTGAGGTGACATGTTCACCAGATCGGCATACCAAATCCTGCAAGGCCACGCGGCAGCGAGGAGAATCACTGACGCCTTCTTCCTATTTGATTCGAACAATCGCCCGCCAAAAAAAAAATGCAAATGGGGGAAACAGACATTCTAGGCTGAAGGACCAAGAACTGCCAAGGCAGTTATCAGCTCGGACCGGAGGCCCTGGACCTGGGCCCATATCTCAAAAAACCAGGCAGGCTGATAAGATGCCATGAGATCCAACTCCAGCCTGCCCCATTTTAAAAACAGGTTGGAAAATACTCCCGGACAGAGTTCCCACTCTCCCGATGAAAAATATGACTACTCAGAAAATCCATTTTCCAGGTGTCCACCCCTGGGATATGGAACGCTGACAGATAGCAAGAAAGAACTGGGCCGAAGCCAACTGAGGCCTGACCAGAAGAGCCTTGAAGCTCACTCTAAGTTGCATGAAGTCTATAAAAAGAACAGACTCCGCTAGAGTCCACACTCTGCGAAGTCAAGTTCAAAATCATTGTCCCTGAGATAGGTGATCCAGAGACAATCATTATATAAAAAAGGCCCTTGTCTCCTGATCTAGAGTTATTGCAGGAGACAAGTTTGCATAACCTCCGTTCCATTGCCTGAATATGCTTAACTGCAAAGGTCTGAGGTGGAACGAACAAACGGAAATTTAAGCGACACAAGGCGCTGCTCAATTAATCAACTTCAGAAGGATGAAAGGTTGAGTGGACCTCACTGGGGATTGACCCTGCAACCCTCAAATCGCTACAGAGCTCAGCCATAGTGCCTTAGCATGCTGAGCCATCTGTCCGGCTAAGGTCCATTACCGTCACTATTAGCCCAAAAACCTCTATGTACTGAGCCACTGAAGGCAAGAAATGGACTGAAGGGCTGGACCAGAAATGCCTAGATATCCTGATCTCAATCAGAAAAATCTTCATTGATATGGAATACATCATGATTCCCAAGAAAGCTAGCCTTGGGCTTGGGACTAAGGAACACTTCCAAAATCACCTTTCACCCGTGAGCTCACGGGAAGTATAACAACATTCGTGTAAATCTTGATTGCTGTAAGAATGACTCCTGGACTAGTGATATTAGCCAGATAGGGCACCATTGCAATGCCCCGTAACTGAAGCACCGCCAACAGCGATCCCAGAGTCTCCAAAGAACTTGGAACTATGGCAAGACCAAATATGAGAACTGGAACAACCACTCCCAGGTCTAAGAGGTTTCCTACGCAGAATAAAGATGACTTTCCCTTTGTCTGATTCTCAGACAATCTTGAAATCAGAAACTGCCTCTGAGAGGAAAACATTTGAGCTCAAAACCAGACTTGCACAAAAACAGAAAGTCAACCCCCTACAAGATCCAATCCAGGACCGGGGCAGGTTCCCCATGCTGTCTTTGATTCAACAGCAGGTAATGTGTTTACCAAAATCTTGGTCTTAAAACATATTCCACAAAACAAGACTCTAACCATAAGAATCCAAGAGCCGGAACAGAGTCACCTATGCTCCCAGTTTGATAACTGGAAGAGAAGAAACTGAGAAAAAAAGGAATTAGTCAATTGAAAGATTTATCTCGTCCTGGATTTTATCCAGGGAAAATACTGACTAATAACCTCATACAACACATCAAACCAATATGCCGTCACATCAGTGACGGTAAAAAAGTACACAGATGGTTGCCATAGAAAAAAAAAACAGGATTGTGTCCCATTACTAAATGTTATCCCTAGGAGTATCCTCTAAGGGTATAGAAGTTTTCGTAGTAATAATTGAAACTACTCCTTCCCCCCTAAGGAATGTCGTCCAGCCTCCAAGCTGATACGGCTATGGGAAACAGTCTTTGAAGTAAACGCAGGGCACTGCATGTGGGCCAGAAAATTTCTGTGAAAAATTTGTGGCCATCGTTAACAGACTCTCAGACAGCAATGGCCGTAGAGGGAGTTGGTTCAAGAAGAAAAAATAAAATGGAGAAATCATTCCATAGGAAACGATACAGATCCTTAACCTGAAAAGTAACTTTATCCTTGTGTGTGTTTGTTCATCTTCAGTCAGAGATGAACTAACAAAGGAACAGCTGAAAGTCATTTATTATAATGTACCCCGAACAAAACGTTACTGTCACTTTATAAATATGATAGTATGTATGTATATACTGGGCACCTGTAAAGCACAGCCAAGCACCCGTAAGGGTCTCAAGGTGCTGCTAATATTATCGACCACTGAAATCGAACCTGCAACCCTTGGGTTGCTACAGAGTTAAGCCCCAGTGTCTTAGCATTTGTTGAGCTATCTGACCGGCTATACTCATTTATGTGTGTTTTTATACCATCCTAAGTCACAAAGGATGACATAACAAGAAACAGTTACAATTCTTTTAATAAAATTTTCACACAAAAAATTGTACTGCCTCTTTAAATTATAAAAGAGCATCTTATTTCTGTCATGCAGAAACAGACCAATATGAATAACAATATTGCTGTAACTAGACATTGCTAAGGACATCAAAGCAATGTCTATGCATGGAACCGCAGAGCACTGCCTGTGGGTGAGCAATAATTGCGGACACTATAAGTAGAAAAATGCGGAAAGCATTGACCGGTGTCACCAGACTTCTAACAGTCACTTTAGAAGGAGTATATAAAATAAAAATCAACACAAGCAAATATGTTACTATCACTTTAAATTTTAAAAGTGTAACATTTTTCCTTTTTAAGAATTTGCAGTAAATAGGGCCAAAAACTTCGTAAAATTTTTTGCTAGCTTATCAATACCCCTCAGTAGTATCTCCCTCTGAGTAGTATGTACTCTAAACCGGGGCCCCACCGCAACTCAAAGACTATGCAAGGGTCTTTTGTGTGAGTGTTTCAAATACATAGACTACAATTGCATCTAAAATATGGTAAAACATATCTCCTTGGATCTTTATAAAAATGATCCATATAGAGAGGGGAAACAGAGCTCGATACTCCACATTGACCACCCTCATGTGTGTTGACATAATCTATCTCCCGGTCGGCATGAAGAACTATTGAACCGTCGGGAGATGAGTAAAAGCTTGTCATGTAAAGTGTCACAAACTGTACTGTCTTAACAGATACAAAAGGCGCGCCATGTAAAAGACGCCTTCAAGGACTGCCCTTCGCGAGCGTATGCAGAAATTAACCATGCAGTCATCTCCCGGTCAGCATGTAGATCTATTGAACCACCGGGAGATGATCAATAGCGTGTCATTTAAACAGTGTAACTATACTGTCTCTATTTCAGGTCACCGACACAACAGATAACTCCCAGGCAGCATGATAGATTTATTGAACCGCCGGGAGACAAAAACAAAAAAAAAGGCGTGCAATGTAAGAGACGCCTCTAAGGACCGCCCTTCGTGGGAGTATGCAGAAGTTAACCATGCAGTCATCTCCCGGTCGGCATTGTCTTCTGTAACCGCTGGGAGATGTGAAAAAGTGCACAATAACTTAAAAAAGGCGCTTAATAACCCCCCAAAATTTCCATCCTGAAGCATAGGGAACAAAATCGCACATTAGGCATCTCCCGGTCGGCATTGCTCTCTCATGTAACCGCTGGGAGATGTGACAGATTATCAAAGAGAATCTGAACCCTGGCCCTGAGTCAATTATACCGCCTAGGGAAATATCAGCAGAGTCATCTCCCGGGCGGCATGTAGGTAATGAAACCGCCGGGAGAGTAGGTCTTCCTAAAGAGCCAAAGTAATACATGTGCTGTCTAAAAGTAAAACATACCTGAGTTAAGAGCCCATCTCTTTCTCTAAGGGCTTTTAATCACAATATGAGTGGCCACATCTTCTGAGTTCTTGTATATCCTCTAAGGCCTGGTTTCTCAACATCCGGGCCGTGGCCCAGTACCGGGCCGTGATAGCCCTGCTGGTGGGCCCCGGCCTGTCAGGCCCCCACTGCACACCCTTACCCCACTGCACACCAAGGGCAGACTGATACCATTCAAGGTCCCAGGAACACTGTCTCACACTGAACAAAATGTATTAAATTGTATGCAACTGAACATGGTAGCCTCCCTGCCCTGCCCCCAACAGGCCCCTCAACCTCCAGATCCAGGACCCCCAACATTAAGGTCCAGAGAAAGGGTACCCAACCTCCAGGGCCAGACCCCACACTCCATGGCCCTCACAGTCACAGACCCTCACCAGGGCCCCTCTAAACTCACACTTTTTTTGCTTAGTTACTGATAGGGCAACTGAAAACTCCAGCTTAAGGAATGCACCAGGATCCGTGGAGATGCCATTTGTGGGCCCCCTTACTTGCTGGTTCCTCGGCCCAGGTCCTATTTGCCTGGCTGATCAGCTCGCCTCTGCTGCTCACTTAAAACTACTGGGCCCTGGACATGTCTAGCTAAAATTTACCGGGCCTTGAGGTCACTTTGGTTGAGAACCACTGCTCTAAGGGTATATCCCGGCCCAGAAATAAAAAATGACACTTACCTCACCATCTGCCGACAGCAAAGGCAGCTCCCAGGTGTGTGAAGTCCTACTGCTCACATGGACCTGAGGATAACAAGGAAAGCACTGAGTAAGATCCCTCAGACTTTTTTCCCCGAATAGGGCAGCAACGGTATATGGGAGGTGCAGTGAGAATAATGTCCGACAAGTTCCCATTGCTTTAAAGCCACCAAATGCTCTACTGTAGAGACTGATCTGGTCTAGGCTACACCCTAAGCACAAAGTAGCACTCTTTGTCACTACTTAAAAAATAATAAACTAATGTAAAAAATGATGATGATAACCAGGCGCCAACTCACGGAGGCTAGGTGTAATAAAATCAGAGTGTGAAATTCGCAAGATTTTAATTCTATATAAAACAATAACAACAATAAAAACAATAAAAACTTCTAGTCCATGGATCCAAGACTAATTACAGCGTTAGAGATTATTACAATTTATACAATAAAAAGTAATAAAATAGATAAAATAAAATGGGTACAATAAAATATGGAGAGATTGGAGAAAATTCTCAAATGTTAATCTTTAGAATTAAGTGAAGATCTGCTGTGATCAGAAAAAATACATAATGTCCATAAAGAAAAGTCCAGAGAGATTGATCTGTGTGCCAAATAAATTTGTGATGAAATCAAACCTCATATATCAAATCTTCAATATGTGACCAAAAATAGTGTCCCAAGTTGTAATCAAATCTTCAGTATGTGTCCAAAAATGTGTGTACAAAATTGGTGTCCTAAGTAGTGATCCAAAAAATATATGAAATGTGAAAAAATAAAAATAAAATAAAAATAAAAATAATCAATTGTGTTTGTACAAAAATTCCAAGGTGATAGATATGGGTGAAGAACACTGTAAAATGTGTGTAAGTCCTCTGTGTAAACAAATTGTGCTATTTCAGCACCAAAAACAAATACACTCCAACTGATTGTTTCTGAGGATAAAAAGAATGTTGTTTTCTTATACCTTTAGAGGCAGGGGACTCAACTCACAAAATAGGAGAGCAAGCCATAGTGGAAAATAATGTGAATATAAAAACACAAAAATAACACTGTGGAATATCTGTGGAAAAAAGAAAATAGGTACAATGTGTAGCAGGTTTATAAATGGGTGCTCCAATAGAATCAGACTTACCAGTACAAGGTCCTGGACCAGGAGGCGTAATCCCACAAGTAAGGATGAAATCCGTGGACTCATTGTATCTTGAAAAAGAAAAGTTGCTGTTCAGAGTCCTGAACCAAAAAAAAAAAGCTTAGATGTCTTTTTTTCAAATAAAGATAGCAAGAGAACGAAGAAAAATTGATAATAGGAGTAAATTAGAAAGTTTCTTAAAATTTTATGCTCTATCTGAATCATGAAAGAAAAAATTTGGGTCCAGTGTCCCTTTAAAGCAAATGAACAGTTTATTAATAACAAAAGACAAAGTTCTTGTAAATCACTAAGAGTAACAGGTACAAACATACACAGATACTATGCGTGTGATCAGGGGTGTATTTATGCATAGGCCAAGAAGGACGGTGCCTAATTCGGCAAATTTTGGGGACGGCACTTCTCCGTTGGCACTGAAAATTTGGGCATGAGTTTTAAAAAAAATAATTTTGACTGTGTGGCAGTCACATGACCCATTTTTCGCCAAGGTCATGTGACGTTTTGATCCTGCCACCCGCCTTCCTGTCTGTTGACATGCCACAGTGAGAAGTGCTAGAAGACGAAGTGGAGCTGTGACTGCTGTGGAGTCGACAAGATCGGTGGAGTGGCAGAGCGGATCCTGAGAGAACTGGAGAGGATGGGGCTGAGTACTTAACTCAGGTAGGGCAGGGCATGCCACAGCTCCAAAGTTTAACAACGGTGGCAGGTGGTATATTGGATAGCATAGCATACTAGCGTTAATTTCAATTTAGGAATTGTATTATTATTGGAAAATATTACTAAGTTCCACCTCACTCACGGAGATCAGTGTTAGCTCTTGATGCCACAGCTCCAAACTAGTTTAACAATTGGGACTAGCCGGTAGCCACCTCTCGGAGATCAGACGATCAGTGTTAGCTCAGTTAATATTTCATGGAGACTGGAGAGAGCTGAGTCAGCTGCCAAATAAAAATAGATATGCACAGGACAGGTACTTGCCAAATGCCAACACATTAACAAAAACCACTCTCTGTTCAGATGGTGGAAACTTACAAAACTGGCACTGTGACTGTCTAATACAATATCCTCTCCATTCTCCATGAAATATTTATCTACCTAAACCAACTTCCCACTAACTTTATTCACCATAGCAAGAATAATAATACAGAATCTCTAATAATACAGAATCCTATCTAACTATACAAGGGAACCCTAATATATATATATAATCAATGTAATTAGAATATATCCTAAGGCTCCCATATCTAATTACACTGATTTTATATATATATATATATATATATATATATATATATATATATATATATATATATATATATATATATATATATATATATATATATATATATATGTATATATATAATAACAAAGGGAGAGAGCACACACTTATATACGGCTAATGACTCCTCATACTGTGTCACAAAAGAAAAGAGACAAACCCAGATTGCGTTCAAAAGAAAAAAAGTTTATATATCTTAAATGAGATACATCTGACAGTCTACTTTTGTTAATCACAAACGGGAACAAGAACTAAGTGCTAAATACTGGGGTACCCCAAGGGCCAATTCTTATCTGGTAATGCTTATAAATTCTGAACAATTCAAAAATGCAATTGGCATATATAGGGTATCACATAAACCACATTTTATTCTCTTGACAGGACTATAGATATCGAATAGAAATGTCCCACTCATATAGTGCAACAAATTGCCTTGAATATTACATAGTCCTGCAAACTCATTTTCCCATACGAGAGAATAGCCAAAATTAGGGAGTCTTAAGTATAGCAGTTAGTCTCACCCAATGTTAAATTTCCTCCTTGAAACCTTAGCTCCGGTTACTTTACCAAAAATTAAACTTGCACTCTGCATCGGATCATCGTGCTGCAGTCGTAGAAGAGGTAATTTTTTAGGACAGAGAAGACAAATCAACCAATCAAAAGAAGGAAAGGGGGCAGAAAGCACAAAAAAAGACAATGGCAAGAAAGGAGGGTATTTACTGCGAAGCTCGCAAGCAGTGGAGAAATAGACCTGGAGGGTAATGACACTATGGAGGTAGTGAATCTATCTAAAAAAAGTTCTTAACAATGATCATTTGAAATTATTGAAAAAAGGATTAACGTTTTGTCCTATGAACAATGCTGATAAATTTACAATTACTAAAGATCTCCACTTGTTTGCAAGAAGAGTAGTATTAAAAAGAATCTATGCCAACAAAGGTGATAATAGCAAATTAGATATGCATGATCAGCAAACATTGCAAGAATTAGAAAAATTGTTAATTGAGAGTGAAGGAGGAGAGGTGAGTGAGTCATCCAGCATAGGCTTCAGTAATTTGAAGCCTAAGTCATCGTACATGCCTTCTCTCTCAATGGTTTCCAATGTGGCAAATTTTGTTAAATTGGTTGAAGTAGATGTTAAAAAATTGGTTGAAACCAAAACATGTAATGATAACTTGGATACCACTGAGAGAGAAGCATTGAATGATTTAATTAATGACAAAATGATTGTCATTAAACCGTCGGATAAGGGCGGGAATGTAGTTTTGTTGGACCACAGGGACTATGTAAAGGAATGTAAAAGACAGTTGGAAGTTGTAACTCAATATGAGAAATTATCTAAAGATCCAACTAATAAGTATAAAAATATTCTTGATGCCCTGCTTAAATTAGCTCAGGCTGAAGGGTGCATCAATGAATTTAAATTTATGACTACCGATTTCCCTGTGGTACCAACTTTCTACACAATACCTAAGCTGCATAAGAAAATCTCCCCTCCTCCTGGTAGGCCGATAACAAGGCCTTTGTGAAAATATAGGCAAATACATTGATTGGTGTCTCAGACCCTTCCTATCTAGTCTTCCCTCGTATGTCCAAGACACACGAGATGTCCTCAGAAAACTTGATAAAATAGTTATCTCCTCCACAACACTGTTAGTGTCAATCGATGTAGAATCTCTATATTCTTCCATCCCCCACAAATTGGGTCTTCAGGCAGTAAGGTATTTTCTAACACAACGTGGAGTGAAATATAATAACCATACGAATTTTATTATGACCTTACTTAAATTCCTGTTAGACCATAACTATTTTGTATTTGATAATATATATTAGACAAATTTTGGGAACAGCGATGGGGGCATGTTGTGCCCCCTCATATGCCTGTCTTTACCTTGGCAGGTGGGAAGTAGAAAATATTTTAGACATCCCTCCTGATATTGAGGACAAAATTGATCTTTGGATAAGGTATATTGACGATGCCTTATTGCTT
The DNA here is from genome assembly GCF_027579735.1 of Bombina bombina. Taxonomy (NCBI): domain Eukaryota; kingdom Metazoa; phylum Chordata; class Amphibia; order Anura; family Bombinatoridae; genus Bombina; species Bombina bombina. The sequence goes on from NC_069503.1 coordinate 59,768,740, forward strand.
TGGAAAGGCACTGCAGATCAATTACATGATTTCATGCATAAATTAAACCAGAATGAATGGAATTTAAAGATTACTTATTCATACAGCGAAACCGAATTAACCTTCCTTGATCTTAAAATAACTAAAAATAATAACACACTAATTACAGAATCCTATAGGAAACCTACAGCAGCTAATACATTATTACAAGCTAGTAGCCATCATCCACTATCCCAAATTAATTCAATCCCTATATGTCAATTTTTAAGGCACAGGAGAAATTGCTCTACTAAAGATAAATTTCATGAACATGCTCTTGATCAAAAAATGAGATTTCAAAAACGTGGATATTCTAGAAGTAGTATTAACAAAGGATATCAACGTGCTATTAAGACATCAAGGGAAGAACTATTATATGGTAACAGTAACCAGAAAGAGAGCATTGTTAGATTTACTTCAACTTATAACAATAAGTGGCTGGAAATTAGATCTATTTTAAGAAAACATTGGAATGTATTAACTATTGATAATGAAGTTAGAAAAATTGTGGGTGATAATCCATCATTAACTGCATGTAGAGCACCCTCGTTGAAGGACAAACTAGTCCATAGTCATTTTGTTAACCCTTTAGGAAGTGCACAACAAAACTGGTTAGGCAAAAGGAAGAATAAAAGTGGGTCATTCATTTGTGGTAAATGCATCATTTGCAAATTCATGATGACAGGAAATAAAGTCTCTAACACTGATGGAAAAACTTTCCACGTAAAGGGACATATCACATATAAAAGTGAGGGGGTTATTTATCTTGTTGGCTGCTCATGTCCGAAATTTTACATCGGCAAAACCTACAGAGAGTTGCATGAAAGGGTTAAGGAGCACCGTAGGGACATCTTGAAAGAAAGAGTGAAAACAAGCGGGGTGGCAAGTGATGCTGGTTTTAGATGGATGGGTTTAGAATTAATAGATTTAAAATCTAGAGGAGGTGACGTAGATAATCTCCTGTTGAAAGCTGAGTGTAAATGGATTTTCAACATGAACTCATTGCAACCAATGGGATTGAATGAGGAGATCAATTATGCACCATTCCTCACTGACTAAACGCAATTAGAACATAATCACTAGCTATCCTGTATATATATAGCCAATATTATTTTTAATTTGTGTTTTATTTGAGACCTTTGTGATCATAACCTGAAATGACTAGGAAATAGACTAGTCATAATATGTAAACCTTTTAGTACTCTAAAAGTTGTTTAAACTAGATTTGAAAAGCTAACTAGCAATAAGTAGAAATCTGTAATCAGTGATTTTTTTGTAAATATTGTACATAAATAATATTCCCACTCTCTGTGACAATCTCTGAATATATAATATGAGAGTTTGGTATTGTTACATCTGACAGCCTGCATTTACCTATTTCACCATTGGTCACTATAATTTGCATAGCGAATAAAAGGTAGAACCCTTGCCTTTGAGAATTATGACGCTTGAGAAAGCCTGATACCAAACAACAGGTGAAACGTACGTTGCATGATGTAATGGCTACACCCACTAACAACATGATGTGGGAGTAGCACCTTGATGCTGGAACTTGAAACTCTGTTGCAAACCACTGCCAATAAGTTTGCCTAAAGATTGATTACAAGAACCGCTGCCCGGCAATACTTACCTGTGAGAAAAAATAGCAGATGAGGAAGGTCGCTTCTGTACCCCAAACGGAGGATCAGTGTGCAGTACACAATAAACAAGGTTGACGGCGTCTGGAGCCGACTGCAGCACGAGGATCCGGTGATTGACATCAACCAAGTCTGGTAATACAGCCGGAGGAGGGTCTGTGTGCAGTATCCAACAAACAAGGATGACAGCAAGACGCCGACTGCAGCACGATGATCCGATGCAGAGTGCAAGTTTAATTTTTGGTTAAGTAACCGGAGCTAAGGTTTCAAGGAGGAAACTTAACATTGGGTGAGACTAACTGCTATACTTAAGACTCCCTAATTTTGGCTATTCTCTCGTATGGGAAAACGAGTTTGCAGGACTATGTAATATTCAAGGCAATTTGTTGCACTATATGAGTGGGACATTTCTATTCAATATCTATAGTCCTGTCAAGAGAATAAAATGTGGTTTATGTAATACCCTATATATGCCAATTGCATTTTTGAATTGTTCAGAATTTATAAGCATTAGCAGATAAGAATTGGCCCTTGGGGTACCCCAGTATTTAGCACTTAGTTCTTGTTCTCGTTTGTGATTAACAAAAGTAGACTGCCAGATGTATCTCATTTAAGATATATAAACTTTTTTCTTTTGAACGCAATCTGGGTTTGTCTCTTTTCTTTTGTGACACAGTATGAGGAGTCATTAGCCGTATATAAGTGTGTGTCGGACATAATCTACTAATTGTTCTTTGGGTGTCCTATTTAAGTTTAGATTACCGTGCACTGATTGGATCACCACAGTATTCATAAAGGGACCCAATCATTACTTGTGAGCAATACACGTGACCCTCAAGCTGGCATTTCTTTCAAATATATATATATATATATATATATATCAGTGTAATAAGATATGGAAGCCTTAGGATGCATAATAAGATATTACCAGTGTAATAAAAAAACTTTGTATATTTCATAATGATTTTATAGGTAGTTCATCCATATATATTGGAATAGGTCTGACCCATCTCTAATAATTGTCCTTACAGTGAGATAGAGTTGTGCATGGTGACTGATGATTAATTATGACTGCATTATTAACTACTTTAGTTCAAACAAAGTGTTCTTTTATTGTATCAAGCCTATATAGGTATTTGTAGTTTTGTTGGGTTTCAGGACTTAGTATTATGTTTGGGGAATTATTGTTTCAAGAAATCTGTTTATATACATATATATATATATATATATATATATATACACACACACACAAACACACACAGTACAGGGAGTGCAGAATTATTAGGCAAATGAATATTTTGACCACATCATCCTCTTTATGCATGTTGTCTTACTCCAATCTGTATAGGCTCGAAAGCCTACTACCAATTAAGCATATTAGGTGATGTGCATCTCTGTAATGAGAAGGGGTGTGGTCTAATGACATCAACACCCTATATCAGGTGTGCATAATTATTAGGCAACTTCCTTTCCTTTGGCAAAATGGGTCAAAAGAAGGACTTGACAGGCTCAGAAAAGTAAAAAATAGTGAGATATCTTGCAGAGGGATGCAGCACTCTTAAAATTGCAAAGCTTCTAAAGTGTGATCATCGAACAATCAAGCGTTTCATTCAAAATAGTCAACAGGGTCGCAAGAAGCGTGTGGAAAAACCAAGGCGCAAAATAACTGCCCATGAACTGAGAAAAGTCAAGCGTGCAGCTGCCAAGATGCCACTTGCCACCAGTTTGGCCATATTTCAGAGCTGCAACATCACTGGAGTGCCCAAAAGCACAAGGTGTGCAATACTCAGAGACATGGCCAAGGTAAGAAAGGCTGAAAGACGACCACCACTGAACAAGACACACAAGCTGAAACGTCAAGACTGGGCCAAGAAATATCTCAAGACTGATTTTTCTAAGGTTTTATGGACTGATGAAATGAGAGTGAGTCTTGGTGGGCCAGATGGATGGGCCCGTGGCTGGATTGGTAAAGGGCAGAGAGCTCCGGTCCGACTCAGACGCCAGCAAGGTGGAGGTGGAGTACTGGTTTGGGCTGGTATCATCAAAGATGAGCTTGTGGGGCCTTTTCAGGTTAAGGATGGAGTCAAGCTCAACTCCCAGTCCTACTGCCAGTTTCTGGAAGACACCTTCTTCAAGCAGTGGTACAGGAAGAAGTCTGCATCCTTCAAGAAAAACATGATTTTCATGCAGGACAATGCTCCATCACACGCGTCCAAGTACTCCACAGCGTGGCTGGCAAGAAAGGGTATAAAAGAAGAAAATCTAATGACATGGCCTCCTTGTTCACCTGATCTGAACCCCATTGAGAACCTGTGGTCCATCATCAAATGTGAGATTTACAAGGAGGGAAAACAGTACACCTCTCTGAACAGTGTCTGGGAGGCTGTGGTTGCTGCTGCACGCAATGTTGATGGTGAACAGATCAAAACACTGACAGAATCCATGGATGTCAGGCTTTTGAGTGTCCTTGCAAAGAAAGGTGGCTATATTGGTCACTGATTTGTTTTTGTTTTGTTTTTGAATGTCAGAAATGTATATTTATGAATGTTGAGATGTTATATTGGTTTCACTGGTAAAAATAAATAATTGAAATGGGTATATATTTGTTTTTTGTTAAGTTGCCTAATAATTATGCACAGTAATAGTCACCTGCACACACAGATATCCCCCTAAAATAGCTATAACTAAAAACAAACTAAAAACCACTTCCAAAACTATTCAGCTTTGATATTAATGAGTTTTTTGGGTTCATTGAGAACATGGTTGTTGTTCAATAATAAAATTAATCCTCAAAAATACAACTTGCCTAATAATTCTGCACTCCCTGTATATTGCAGCAATAGATACTAATATGTGTGAGTAAGAGTGTTTGCATGTGCGTTACCATGTGTATGTGCATAACTCTGTGTGTATATGTGTCTGTGTGTTTATGTGTCTCTGTGTGCCTGTGTGTGTATGTGTGTGTGAAAGCTTTTTGCAAGCCCTGGTTAACATTTACTTTAGAAATACCATGCAAATAAAAAAAAGTTAATCCCTGAGCAAAAAATATTATGGCCAAAAATGGACTAAATCAGGGAAGGGCAGAATTCTAAGTGCCTAGGGCAGCACAATACCTAAATATGCCACTGCGTGTGATAGTTTGTTGTTACAGACCGCATGAAGCTACACACTGTATCTGTAGTCTTTCTGTACCGGATAGGTACCCTTCGTTGTGACCAATTTGTACAATGCTTAAAAGACTCTACATTTTGTATTTTTCATGTGCTCCACCCCCAGTCCTTTAAATTTTCTTGGTCAGTAGTGAGTTGTCTTAAATCACACTGCAAGAGGGGGGATTCGGAGAGACAGGCTCTAAAATGTTAACTTTTAATTGTTTTCTAGGATAGAGATAAGAAAAGGAAGCCTTTGTGTTTACATATATTGATAACATAATAAGATATGATTTCTCATCAAGCTCGGCCCATTTAAAATGTTCATAAAGTATATAATAACAAAATCAACAGATGCAAACTAACAATACAATTAGTGATGCACCGAAATGGAAATTGTGGACTGAAATCGAACCTGAAAATCTGGGATGCACTTGGTTGAAAACTGAAACCGATACCGAAAATGTATTTTTTCAAATTATTTTCAATTTTTGTTGTTGCATAATTAGACTATTTAATGAAAAGCCCACACTTTTATTGAAAGTAACACACTAAAATTGGAGAAAAATATCTTAAAACAATAATATGCTACCAGTGGCGTATTTAGGTTTTGTGCTGCCCTAGGCACTCCGAATTCTGCTGCCCCCCCACCCCCCACACTCCACCCCCTAGGTTTTAGGCCTTTTTTAGCCATAATATTTTTGGTCAGGGTGTAACATAAAAAAAAAATGTTAATGTCTTTCTAAGTAGTTCACCAGTGCTTGCATTTACTCAGATGGGTTGAGTTAAACCTAAATGCATAGGCAGGGTGTATTGAAAGCAAAGACTACAGTTTTGCTGATGGGGGTGTGCCAAGCAAGTGCATACTGTGTGTGTGTGTGTGTGTTAAAGAATAGACATTCACAGAACCTTATAGTTCCTGTGAGTGCCTATTCTTTTAAATGCATAATATATATATATATATATATATATATATATATATATATATATATATATATATATATATATATTATATATATTCACACATACAGTACATTCACACATACAGTACAGTCACACATACTTACACACATACAGTACATTCCCACATACAGTATAGTCACACATACTTATACACATACAGTACATTCACACATACTTACACACATACAGTATATTCACACATACAGTATATTCACACATGCTTACACACATACAGTACAGTCACACATACTTATACACATACAGTACAGTCACACATACTTACACACATACAGACATACAGTACAATCACACATACAGTACAGTCACACATACTTACACACATACAATATAGTCACGCATACTTACACACATACAGTACAGTCACACATACAGTACATTCACACATACTTACACATACAGTATATTCACACATACATTACAGTCACACATACTTACACACATACAGTATATTCACACATACTTACACACATACAGTACAGTCACACATACTTACACACATACAATATAGTCACGCATACTTACACACATACAGTACAGTCACACATACAGTACATTCACACATACTTACTAGACATGTGCACGGCTAAAAAATTCGGTTCGTTTTCGGTTCGGATCGATTCGGACTTTTCGAATTTCGTTTCGGATCGAATCGGATTCGGCAAAATTTGAATAAATTCGTTTCGGATTTATTCGGATCCAAATAAATTCGTTTCGGATTTATTCGGATTCGGCTGAATTCGGTTCTATTCGGTTCCGAAATTCGGTATGTTTTAGTACACTAAGTCACTAACACCCATAAACTACCTATGAACCACTAAACCGAGGCCCCCCCACATCGCAAACCCTATAATAACATTATTTAACCCCTAATCTGCCGATCGGATATCGCCGCAACCTACATTATAGCTATTAACCCCTAATCTGCTGTCCCTAACACCGCCGACCCCTACATTATAGTTATTAACCCCTAACCTGCCCCCCCCAACGTCGCCGCAATCTAACTACAAGTATTAACCCCTAATCTGCCGACCCGATATTGCCGCCGCCTACATTATAGCTATTAACCCCTAATCTGCTGTCCCTAACACCGCCGACCCCTACATTATAGTTATTAACCCCTAATCTGCCCCCCCCAACGTCGCCGCAATCTAACTACAAGTATTAACACCTAATCTGCCGACCCGATATCGCCGCCGCCTACATTATAGCTATTAACCCCTAATCTGGTGTCCCTAACACCGCCAACCCCTACATTATAGTTATTAACCCCTAATCTGCCCCCCCAACGTCGCCGCAATCTAACTACAAGTATTAACCCCTAATCTGCCGACCCGATATCGCCGCCGCCTACATTATAGCTATTAACCCCTAATCTGGTGTCCCTAACACCGCCGACCCCTACATTATAGTTATTAACCCCTAATCTGCCCCCCCAACGTCGCCACAATCTAACTACAAGTATTAACCCCTAATCTGCCGACCGCAAATCGCTGCCACTATAATAAATGTATTAACCCCTAAACCGCCGCACTCCCGCCTCGAAAACACTATAATACATTTTATTAACCCCTAATCTGCCCTCCCTAACATCGCCGCCACCTACCTACAATTATTAACCACTAATCTCCCGCCCCCAACGTCGCCGCTACTATAATAAGGTTATTAACCCCTAAACCTAAGTCTAACCCTAACACTAACACCCCCTAACTTAAATATAATTTAAATAAAACGAAATAAGTTTACTATAGTTAAATAAATGAATCCTATTTAAAACTAAAGACTTACCTGTAAAATAAACCCTAATATAGCTACAATATAACTAATAGTTACATTGTAGCTATTTTAGGATTTATTTTTATTTTACAGGCAACTTTGTATTTATTTTAACTAGGTACAATAGTTATTAAATAGTTAATAACTATTTAATAACTACCTAGCTAAAATAAATACAAATTTACCTGTAAAATAAATCCTAACCTAAGTTACAATTACACCTAACACTTAACTATCATTAAATTAATTAAATAAATGAATCATATTTAAAACTAAATACTTACCTGTAAAATAAACCCTAATATAGCTGCAATATAACTAATAGTTACATTGTAGCTATTTTAGCATTTATATTTATTTTACAGGCAACTTTGTATTTATTTTAACTAGGTACAAAAGCTATTAAATAGTTATTGACTAATTAATAGCTACCTAGTTAAAATAATTACAAAATTACCTGTAAAATAAATCCTAACCTAAGTTACAATTAAACCTAACACTACACTATCATTAAATAAATTAACTACAAGTACCTACAATTATCTACAATTAAATAAACTAAAGTACGAAAACCCCCCACTAAATTACAAAAAAAACATAATTTATGTAAGAACTTACCTGATAAATTCATTTCTTTCATATTAGCAAGAGTCCATGAGCTAGTGACGTATGGGATATACATTCCTACCAGGAGGGGCAAAGTTTCCCAAACCTCAAAATGCCTATAAATACACCCCTCACCACACCCACAATTCAGTTTAACGAATAGCCAAGAAGTGGGGTGATAAAAAAGTGCGAAAGCATATAAAATAAGGAATTGGAACAATTGTGCTTTATACAAAATCATAACCACCACAAAAAAAGGGCGGGCCTCATGGACTCTTGCTAATATGAAAGAAATGAATTTATCAGGTAAGTTCTTACATAAATTATGTTTTCTTTCATGTAATTAGCAAGAGTCCATGAGCTAGTGACGTATGGGATAATGACTACCCAAGATGTGGATCTTTCCACACAAGAGTCACTAGAGAGGGAGGGATAAAATAAAGACAGCCAATTCCTGCTGAAAATAATCCACACCCAAAAATAAAGTTTAACGAAAAACATAAGCAGAAGATTCAAACTGAAACCGCTGCCTGAAGTACTTTTCTACCAAAAACTGCTTCAGAAGAAGAAAATACATCAAAATGGTAGAATTTAGTAAAAGTATGCAAAGAGGACCAAGTTGCTGCTTTGCAAATCTGGTCAACCGAAGCTTCATTCCTAAACGCCCAGGAAGTAGAAACTGACCTAGTAGAATGAGCTGTAATTCTCTGAGGCGGAGTTTTACCCGACTCAACATAGGCAAGATGAATTAAAGATTTCAACCAAGATGCCAAAGAAATGGCAGAAGCTTTCTGGCCTTTTCTAGAACCGGAAAAGATAACAAATAAACTAGAAGTCTTACGGAAAGATTTCGTAGCTTCAACATAATATTTCAAAGCTCTAACAACATCCAAAGAATGCAACGATTTCTCCTTAGAATTCTTAGGATTAGGACATAATGAAGGAACCACAATTTCTCTACTAATGTTGTTGGAATTCACAACTTTAGGTAAAAATTCAAAAGAAGTTCGCAACACCGCCTTATCCTGATGAAAAATCAGAAAAGGAGACTCACAAGAAAGAGCAGATAATTCAGAAACTCTTCTGGCAGAAGAGATGGCCAAAAGGAACAAAACTTTCCAAGAAAGTAATTTAATGTCCAATGAATGCATAGGTTCAAACGGAGGAGCTTGAAGAGCTCCCAGAACCAAATTCAAACTCCAAGGAGGAGAAATTGACTTAATAACAGGTTTTATATGAACCAAAGCTTGTACAAAACAATGAATATCAGGAAGAATAGCAATCTTTCTGTGAAAAAGAACAGAAAGAGCAGAGATTTGTCCTTTCAAAGAGCTTGCGGACAAACCCTTATCTAAACCATCCTGAAGAAACTGTAAAATTCTCGGTATTCTAAAAGAATGCCAAGAAAAATGATGAGAAAGACACCAAGAAATATAAGTCTTCCAGACTCTATAATATATCTCTCGAGATACAGATTTACGAGCCTGTAACATAGTATTAATCACAGAGTCAGAGAAACCTCTTTGACCAAGAATCAAGCGTTCAATCTCCATACCTTTAAATTTAAGGATTTCAGATCCTGATGGAAAAAAGGACCTTGTGACAGAAGGTCTGGTCTTAATGGAAGAGTCCACGGTTGGCAAGAGGCCATCCGGACAAGATCCGCATACCAAAACCTGTGAGGCCATGCCGGAGCTACCAGCAGAACAAACGAGCATTCCTTCAGAATCTTGGAGATTACTCTTGGAAGAAGAACTAGAGGCGGAAAGATATAGGCAGGATGATACTTCCAAGGAAGTGATAATGCATCCACTGCCTCCGCCTGAGGATCCCGGGATCTGGACAGATACCTGGGAAGTTTCTTGTTTAGATGGGACGCCATCAGATCTATTTCTGGAAGTTCCCACATTTGAACAATCTGAAGAAATACCTCTGGGTGAAGAGACCATTCGCCCGGATGCAACGTTTGGCGACTGAGATAATCCGCTTCCCAATTGACTATACCTGGGATATGAACCGCAGAGATTAGACAGGAGCTGGATTCCGCCCAAACCAAAATTCGAGATACTTCTTTCATAGCCAGAGGACTGTGAGTCCCTCCTTGATGATTGATGTATGCCACAGTTGTGACATTGTCTGTCTGAAAACAAATGAACGATTCTCTCTTCAGAAGAGGCCAAAACTGAAGAGCTCTGAAAATTGCACGGAGTTCCAAAATATTGATCGGTAATCTCACCTCCTGAGATTCCCAAACTCCTTGTGCCGTCAGAGATCCCCACACAGCTCCCCAACCTGTGAGACTTGCATCTGTTGAAATTACAGTCCAGGTCGGAAGCACAAAAGAAGCCCCCTGAATTAAACGATGGTGATCTGTCCACCATGTTAGAGAGTGTCGAACAATCGGATTTAAAGATATTAATTGAGATATCTTCGTGTAATCCTTGCACCATTGCTTCAGCATACAGAGCTGAAGAGGTCGCATGTGAAAACGAGCAAAGGGGATCGCGTCCGATGCAGCAGTCATAAGACCTAGAATTTCCATGCATAAGGCTACCGAAGGGAATGATTGTGACTGAAGGTTTCGACAAGCTGAAATCAATTTTAGACGTCTCTTGTCTGTTAAAGACAGAGTCATGGACACTGAATCCATCTGGAAACCCAGAAAGGATACCCTTGTCTGAGGAATCAAAGAACTTTTTGGTAAATTGATCCTCCAACCATGATCTTGAAGAAACAACACAAGTCGATTCGTATGAAATTCTGCTAAATGTAAAGACTGAGCAAGTACCAAGATATCGTCCAAATAAGGAAATACCACAATACCCTGTTCTCTGATTACAGACAGAAGGGCACCGAGAACCTTTGTAAAAATTCTTGGAGCTGTAGCTAGGCCAAACGGCAGAGCCACAAACTGGTAATGCTTGTCCAGAAAAGAGAATCTCAGGAACTGATAATGATCTGGATGAATCGGAATATGCAGATATGCATCCTGTAAATCTATTGTGGACATATAATTCCCTTGCTGAACAAAAGGCAAGATAGTCCTTACAGTTACCATCTTGAACGTTGGTATTCTTACATAACGATTCAATATTTTTAGATCCAGAACTGGTCTGAAGGAATTCTCCTTCTTTGGTACAATGAAGAGATTTGAATAAAACCCCATCCCCTGTTCCGGAACTGGAACTGGCATAATTACTCCAGTCAACTCTAGATCTGAAACACATTTCAGAAATGCTTGAGCTTTTACTGGATTTACTGGGACACGGGAAAGAAAAAATCTCTTTGCAGGAGGTCTCATCTTGAAACCAATTCTGTACCCTTCTGAAACAATGCTCTGAATCCAAAGATTGTGAACAGAATTGATCCAAATTTCCTTGAAAAAACGTAACCTGCCCCCTACCAGCTGAGCTGGAATGAGGGCCGCACCTTCATGTGGACTTAGAAGCAGGCTTTGCCTTTCTAGCTGGCTTGGATTTATTCCAGACTGGAGATGGTTTCCAAACTGAAACTGCTCCTGAGGATGAAGGATCAGGCTTTTGTTCTTTGTTGAAACGAAAGGAACGAAAACGATTATTAGCCCTGCTTTTACCTTTAGATTTTTTATCCTGTGGTAAAAAAGTTCCTTTCCCACCAGTAACAGTTGAAATAATGGAATCCAACTGAGAACCAAATAATTTGTTACCCTGGAAAGAAATTGAAAGTAAAGTTGATTTAGAAGCCATATCAGCATTCCAAGTTTAAAGCCATAAAGCTCTTCTAGCTAAAATAGCTAGAGACATAAACCTGACATCAACTCTGATAATATCAAAAATGGCATCACAGATAAAATTATTAGCATGCTGTAGAAGAATAATAATATCATGAGAATCATGATGTGTTACTTGTTGCGCTAAAGTTTCCAACCAGAAAGTTGAAGCTGCAGCAACATCAGCCAAAGATATAGCAGGTCTAAGAAGATTACCTGAACACAGATAAGCTTTTCTTAGAAAGGATTCAATTTTCCTATCTAAAGGATCCTTAAACGAAGTACCATCTGACGTAGGAATAGTAGTACGTTTAGCAAGGGTAGAAATAGCCCCATCAACTTTAGGGATTTTGTCCCAAAATTCTAATCTGTCAGACGGCACAGGATATAATTGCTTAAAACGTTTAGAAGGAGTAAATGAATTACCCAATTTATCCCATTCTTTGGAAATTACTGCAGAAATAGCATTAGGAACAGGAAAAACTTCTGGAATAACCACAGGAGCTTTAAATACCTTATCCAAACGTTTAGAATTAGTATCAAGAGGACCAGAATCCTCTATTTCTAAAGCAATTAGTACTTCTTTAAGTAAAGAACGAATAAATTCCATTTTAAATAAATATGAAGATTTATCAGCATCAACCTCTGAGACAGAATCCTCTGAACCAGAAGAGTCATCAGAATCAGAATGATGATGTTCATTTAAAAATTCATCTGTAGGGAGAGAAGTTTTAAAAGATTTTTTACGTTTACTAGAAGGAGAAATAACAGACATAGCCTTCTTTATGGATTCAGAAACAAAATCTCTTATATTATCAGGAACATTCTGCACCTTAGATGTTGAAGGAACTGCAACAGGCAATGGTACTTTACTAAAGGAAATATTATCTGCTTTAACAAGTTTGTCATGACAATCAATACAAACAACAGCTGGAGAAATAGCTACCAAAAGTTTACAGCAGATACACTTAGCTTTGGTAGATCCAGCACTAGACAGCGATTTTCCTGTAGTATCTTCTGACTCAGATGCAACGTGAGACATCTTGCAATATGTAAGAGAAAAAACAACATATATATATATAAAGCAAAATTGATCAAATTCCTTAAATGACAGTTTCAGGAATGGGAAAAAATGCCAAAGAACAAGCTTCTAGCAACCAGAAGCAATGAAAAATGAGACTTAAATAATGTGGAGACAAAAGCGACGCCCATATTTTTTCGCGCCAATAAGACGCCCACATTATTTGGCGCCTAAATGCTTTTTGGCGCCAAAATGACGCCACATCCGGAACGCCGACATTTTTGGCGCAAAATAACGTCAAAAAAAATGACGCAACTTCCGGCGACACGTATGACGCCGGAAACGGAAATGATTTTTTTGCGCCAAAAAAGTCCGCTCCAAAAATGACGCAATAAAATGAAGCATTTTCAGCCCCCGCGAGCCTAACAGCCCACAGGGAAGAGTCAAATTTTTGAAGGTAAGAAAAAATGAATAAATCAAATGCATTATCCCAAATATGAAACTGACTGTGTGAAAATAAGGAAAGTTGAACATTCTGAGTCAAGGCAAATAAATGTTTGAATACATATATTTAGAACTTTATAAACAAAGTGCCCAACCATAGCTTAGAGTGTCACAGAAAATAAGATTTACTTACCCCAGGACACTCATCTACATGTTTGTAGAAAGCCAAACCAGTACTGAAACGAGAATCAGCAGAGGTAATGGTATATATAAGAGTATATCGTCGATCTGAAAAGGGAGGTAAGAGATGAATCTCTACGACCGATAACAGAGAACCTATGAAATAGACCCCGTAGAAGGAGATCACTGCATTCAAATAGGCAATACTCTCCTCACATCCCTCTGACATTCACTGCACGCTGAGAGGAAAACCGGGCTCCAACTTGCTGCGGAGCGCATATCAACGTAGAATCTAGCACAAACTTACTTCACCACCTCCATCGGAGGCAAAGTTTGTAAAACTGAATTGTGGGTGTGGTGAGGGGTGTATTTATAGGCATTTTGAGGTTTGGGAAATTTTGCCCCTCCTGGTAGGAATGTATATCCCATACGTCACTAGCTCATGGACTCTTGCTAATTACATGAAAGAAAACAAACACTAAATTACAAAAAATAAAAAAATATTACAAGAATTTTAAACTAATTACACCTAATCTAAGCCCCCTAATAAAATAACAAAGCCCCCCAAAATAAAAAAAATGCCCTACCCTATACTAAATTACAAAAGTTAACAGCTCTATTACCTTACCAGCCCTTAAAAGGGCCTTTTGCGGGGCATGCCCCAAAGAAAACAGCTCTTTTGCCTGTAAAAAAAACACAATACCGCCCCCACATTACAACCCAACACCCCCCTTAAATAAACCTACTCTAACCCAAACCCCCCTTAAATAAACCTAACACTACCCCCCTGAAGATCTCCCTACCTTGAGTCGTGTTCACGAAGCCGGGCCGAAGTCTTCATCCGATGGGTCAGAAGAGGACATCCAGACCGGCAGAAGTCTTCATCCAAGCGGGGCAAGAAGAGGTCTTCCATCCATCAGAAAAGTACAAAAAAACAAACAAACACTAAATTACCAAAAATAATAAAATATTACAATAATTTTAAACTAATTACACCTAATCTAAGCCCCCTACTAGCTATTATTATAGCTACAATATAACTAATAGTTACATTGTAGCTATTTTAGGATTTATATTTATTTTACAGGCAACTTTGTATTTACTTTAACTAGGTACAATAGCTATTAAATAGTTAATAACTATTTAATAACTACCTAGCTAAAATAAATACAAATTTACCTGTAAAATAAATCCTAACCTAAGTTACAATTACACCTAACACTACACTGTCATTAAATTAACTAAATAAATTAATCCTATATAAAACTAAAGACTTACCTGTAAAATAAACCCTAATATAGCTACAATATAACTAATGGTAATATTGTAGCTATTTTAGCATTTATATTTATTTTACAGGCAACTTTGTATTTATTTTAACTAGGTACAATAGCTATTAAATAGATATTTACTGTTTAATAGCTACCTAGTTAAAATAATTACAAAATTACCTGTAAAATAAATCCTAACCTTAGTTACAATTAAACCTAACACTACGCTATCATTAAATAAATTAACTACAAGTACCTACAATTAAATACAATGAAATAAACTAAACTAAAGTACAAAAAAACAAACACTAAATTACAAAAAATAAAAAAAATTACAAGAATTTTAAACTAATTACACCTAATCTAAGCCCCCTAATAAAATAACAAAGCCCCCCAAAATAAAAAAATGCCCTACCCTATACTAAATTACAAAAGTAATCAGCTCTATTACCTTACCAGCCCTTAAAAGGGCCTTTTGCGGGGGCATGCCCCATAGAAAACAGCTCTTTTGCCTGTAAAAAAAAACACAATACCCCCCCCCCACATTACAACCCACCACCCACATACCCCTACTCTAACCCAAACCCCCCTTAAATAAACCTAACACTACCCCCCTGAAGATCTCCCTACCGTGTCTTCACCCAGCGGGCCGAAGTCTTCATCCGATCGGGCAGAAGTCTTCATCCAAGCGGGGCAAGAAGAGGTCTTCCATCCATCATAAGTCTTGATCCAGGCGGCATCTTCTCTGTTCATCCATCCGGAGCGGAGCGGCAGCATCCTGAAGACATCCCATGCAGAGCATCCTCTTCTTTCTTGATCCGACGACTAAGTGACTGTACCTTTAAGTGACGTCATCCAAGATGGCATCCCTTGAATTCCGATTGGCTGATAGGATTCTATCAGCCAATCGGAATTAAGGTAGGAAAAATCTGATTGGCTGATTAAATCAGCCAATCAGATTCAAGTTCAATCCGATTGGCTGATCCAATCAGCCAATCAGATTGACCTCGCATTCTATTGGCTGATCGGAACAGTAGTTAATTTATTTAATGATAGTGTAGTGTTAGGTTTAATTGTAACTTAGGTTAGGATTTATTTTACAGGTAATTTTGTAATTATTTTAACTAGGTAGCTATTAATTAGTCAATAACTATTTAATAGCTATTGTACCTAGTTAAAATAAATACAAAGTTGCCTGTAAAATAAATATAAATGCTAAAATAGCTACAATATAACTATTAGTTATATTGCAGCTATATTAGGGTTTATTTTACAGGTAAGTATTTAGTTTTAAATATGATTCATTTATTTAATTAATGAAATGATAGTGTAGTGTTAGGTGTAATTGTAACTTAGGTTAGGATTTATTTTACAGGTAAATTTGTATTTATTTTAGCTAGGTAGTTATTAAATAGTTATTAACTATTTAATAACTATTGTACCTAGTTAAAATAAATACAAAGTTGCCTGTAAAATAAAAATAAATCCTAAAATAGCTACAATGTAACTATTAGTTATATTGCAGCTATCTTAGGGTTTATTTTACAGGTAAGTCTTTAGTTTTAAATAGGATTAATTTATTTAACTATAGTAAACTTATTTCGTTTTATTTAAATTATATTTAAGTTAGGGGGTGTTAGTGTTAGGGTTAGACTTAGGTTTAGGGGTTAATAACCTTATTATAGTAGCAGCGACGTTGGGGGCGGGAGATTAGGGGTTAATAATTGTAGGTAGGTGGCGGCGATGTTAGGGAGGGCAGATTAGGGGTTAATAAAATGTATTATAGTGTTTGCGAGGCGGGAGTGCGGCGGTTTAGGGGTTAATACATTTATTATAGTTGCGGCGATTTGCGGTTGGCAGATTAGGGGTTAATACTTGTAGTTAGATTGCGGCGACGTTGGGGGGGGCAGATTAGGGGTTAATAACTATAATGTAGGGGTCGGCGGTGTTAGGCACACCAGATTAGGGGTTAATAGCTATAATGTAGGCGGCGGCGATATCGGGTCGGCAGATTAGGGGTTAATACTTGTAGTTAGATTGCGGCGACGTTGGGGGGGGCAGATTAGGGGTTAATAACTATAATGTAGGGGTCGGCGGTGTTAGGGACACCAGATTAGGGGTTAATAGCTATAATGTAGGCGGCGGTGATATCGGGTCGGCAGATTAGGGGTTAATACTTGTAGTTAGATTGCGGCGACGTTGGGGGGGGGCAGATTAGGGGTTAATAACTATAATGTAGGGGTCGGCGGTGTTAGGGACAGCAGATTAGGGGTTAATAGCTATAATGTAGGTGGCGGCGATATTCGGTCGGCAAATTAGGGGATAATAAAATAATGCAGGTGTCAGCGATAGCGGGGGCGGCAGATTAGGGGTTAATAAGTGTTAGATTAGGGGTGTTTAGAGACTCGGGGTACATGTTAGGGTGTTAGGTGCAGACTTAGTGTTTCCCCATAGGAAACAATGGGGCTGCAGTGTTAGTTTTTTTTCAGCCGAAACTCCCATTGTTTCCTATGGGGAAATGCCGAATTTTACCGAGCTAATTCGGATTTATTCGGAGATACGCCAGCTATTTCGGATTCATTCGGTAGATTCGGAAGTATTTTAATTCGGAAATCCGAATCGATCCGAATCTCCGAATTTACCGAATTTTCCGAATTTCCGAATTAATCCGAAACGAACCGCACATGTCTAATACTTACACACATACAGTATATTCACACATACATTACAGTCACACATACTTACACAAATACAGTACATTCACACATACAGTATATTCACACATACTTACACACATACAGTATATTCACACATACAGTACAGTCACACATACTTACACACATGCAGTATATTCACACATACAGTACATTCACCCATACAGTACAGTCACACATACTTACAGACATACAGTATATTCACACATACAGTACAGTCACACATACTTACACACATACAGTATATTCACACATACAGTACATTCACACATACTTACACACATACAGTATATTCACACATACAATACATTCACACATACTTACACACATACAGTATATACACACATATAGTACAGTTACACATACAGTACATTCACACATACAGTATATTCACACATACTTACACACATACAGTATATTCACACATACAGTACAGTCACACATACTTACACACATACAGTATATTCACACATACAGTACATTCACACAAACTTCCACACATACAGTACATTCACACAAACTTCCACACATACAGTATATTCACACATACAGTACAGTCACACATACTTACACACATACAGTATATTCACACATACAGTACAGTCACACATACTTACACACATACAGTATATTCACACATACAGTACATTCACACATACAATACAGTCACACATACAGTACAGTCACACATACTTACACACATACAGTACAGTCACACATACTTACACACATACAGTACATTCACACATACTTACACACATACAGTATATACACACATACATTACAGTCACACATACTTACACACATACAGTATATATACACATACATTACAGTCACACATACTTACACACATACAGTACAGTCACACATACTTACACACACACAGTACATTCACACATACTTACACACATACAGTATATACACACATACTTACACACATACAGTACATTCACACATACTTACACACATTCAGTACATACACACATACATTACAGTCACACATACAGTATATATACACATACATTACAGTCACACATACTTACACACATACAGTACAGTCACACATACTTACACACATACAGTACATTCACACATACTTACACACATACAGTATATACACACATACTTACACACATACAGTACATTCACACATACAGTACATTCACACATACTTACACACATTCAGTACATACACACATACATTACAGTCACACATACTTACACACATTCAGTACATTCACACATTCAGTACAGTCACACATTCAGTACAGTCACACATACAGTAAAGTCACACATACAGTACAGTCACACATACTTACAGACATACAGTACAGTAACACATACAGTACAGTCATACATACTTACACACATTCAGTACAGTCACACATTCAGTACAGTCACACATTCAGTACAGTCACACATACAGTACAGTCACACATACTTACAGACATACAGTATATTCACACATACAGTATATTCAAAGTGAACATTTTATAAGTGAGGCAATCATTTTTAAGATTTATACAAGAATTACACTCAATACTCTCCACACTGCTGGTTACTAACTATCAAACTGCCTACTGACATCTGCTAAGGAATGCTGAGTTAACCTACTGTCTCTTCTGCTTTCTGTTACGTGAATTAAGGCCCTGCACAGAAATCTTGCTATTCCCTGCTTTTCTGTCATTTTACACCAAGTCTCTCTGTGTGTGTATATATATATATATTGAGCAATTGAATTTAGGCTGTTAAAATTAAGTCCTGCATTTTTTGTAATGATTTTTCCCAATGTCTCAATTCTAATGTCTAGTTAATTGCCATGTGATGCTCACTACTTATCAATACTTGCTATAACTCTAAAATGTATAGTTTTCTTATGTCACAGTTTTAACCCCCTGCAAATTTTATTGTCTCTTTACTTAACTCATCTCACCCTGACCAGACTCTAACATTCCAATTGGCCTTACCAACTGTCTTTGATTAGCAATTAAGTACATTTTGTGGACTCAGCTGACTGCCCTACCTGTATATATTTCAGACTAGTTAGGGGATGTGCACTGCTTACAGGGCTGTGTACTTTTTAACAATAGCATATGTTCACATTTTCAAAGTGAACATTTTATAAGTGAGGCAATAATTTTTAAGAATTATACAAGGATTGGGCAAGGGGCAAGACACAAGGCAAGTACTCTTGTAATACTATGTTTTATGAATCTCAATTGTATCCTTTTGCAAGTGCTGCTGTAACACTGTGTCTTATGTGTTTACTTGGTTCCCACTTTCATAATAATGCTCAATATCTTCATATTCCTTTTTGCTACCTCTTGTCTCTATAACAAACTACACTGTATCTGTAGTCTTTCTGTACCGGATAGGTACCCTTCGTTGTGACCAATTTGTACAATGCTTAAAAGACTCTACATTTTGTATTTTCATGTGCTCCACCCCCAGTCCTTTAAATTTTCTTGGTCAGTAGTGAGTTGTCTTAAATCACACTGCAAGAGGGGGGATTCGGAGAGACAGGCTCTAAAATGTTAACTTTTAATTGTTTTCTAGGATAGAGATAAGAAAAGGAAGCCTTTGTGTTTACATATATTGATAACATAATAAGATATGATTTCTCATCAAGCTCAGCCCATTTAAAATGTTCATAAAGTATATAATAACAAAATCAACAGATGCAAACTAACAATACAATTAGTGATGCACCGAAATGGAAATTGTGGACTGAAATCGAACCTGAAAATCTGGGATGCACTTGGTTGAAAACTGAAACCGATACCGAAAATGTATTTTTTCAAATTATTTTCAATTTTTGTTGTTGCATAATTAGACTATTTAATGAAAAGCCCACACTTTTATTGAAAGTAACACACTAAAATTGGAGAAAAATATCTTAAAACAATAATATGCTACCAGTGGCGTAACATAATTTATGCTTACCTGATAAATTCCTTTCTTCTGTTGTGTGATCAGTCCACGGGTCATCATTACTTCTGGGATATAACTCCTCCCCAACAGGAAATGCAAGAGGATTCACCCAGCAGAGCTGATATAGCTCCTCCCCTCTACGTCAGTCCCAGTCATTCGACCAAGAATCAACGAGAAAGGAGTAACCAAGGGTGAAGTGGTGACTGGAGTATAATTTAAAAGATATCTACCTGCCTTAAAAACAGGGCGGGCCGTGGACTGATCACACAACAGAAGAAAGGAATTTATCAGGTAAGCATAAATTATGTTTTCTTCTGTTATGTGTGATCAGTCCACGGGTCATCATTACTTCTGGGATACCAATACCAAAGCAAAAGTACACGGATGACGGGAGGGATAGGCAGGCGCATTATACAGAAGGAACCACTGCCTGAAGAACCTTTCTCCCAAAAATAGCCTCCGAAGAAGCAAAAGTGTCAAATTTGTAAAATTTGGAAAAAGTATGAAGCGAAGACCAAGTTGCAGCCTTGCAAATCTGTTCAACAGAGGCCTCATTCTTAAAGGCCCAAGTGGAAGCCACAGCTCTAGTGGAGTGAGCTGTAATTCTTTCAGGAGGCTGCTGTCCAGCAGTCTCATAGGCTAAACGTATTATGCTACGAAGCCAAAACGAGAGAGAGGTAGTAGAAGCTTTTTGACCTCTCCTCTGTCCAGAATAAACGACAAACAGGGAAGAAGTTTGGCGAAAATCTTTAGTTGCCTGTAAGTAGAACTTGAGGGCACGAACTACATCCAGATTGTGTAGAAGACGTTCCTTCTTTGAAGAAGGATTTGGACACAAGGATGGAACGACAATCTCTTGATTGATATTCCTGTTAGTAACTACCTTAGGTAAGAACCCAGGTTTAGTACGCAGAACTACCTTATCTGAGTGAAAAATCAGATAAGGAGAATCACAATGTAATGCTGATAACTCAGAGACTCTTCGAGCCGAGGAAATAGCCATTAAAAACAGAACTTTCCAAGATAACAATTTTATATCAATGGAATGAAGGGGTTCAAATGGAACACCTTGTAAAACGTTAAGAACTAAGTTTAAACTCCATGGCGGAGCAACGGCTTTAAACACAGGCTTGATCCTAGCTAAAGCCTGACAAAAGGCCTGGACGTCTGGATTTTCTGACAGACGCCTGTGTAACAAGATGGACAGAGCTGAAATCTGTCCCTTTAAAGAACTAGCCGATAAACCCTTTTCTAAACCTTCTTGTAGAAAAGACAATATCCTAGGAATCCTAACCTTACTCCAGGAATAACGTTTGGATTCGCACCAGTATAGGTATTTGCGCCATATTTTATGGTAAATCTTTCTGGTAACAGGCTTCCTAGCCTGGATCAGGGTATCAATAACCGACTCAGAAAAACCACGCTTTGATAAAATCAAGCGTTCAATTTCCAAGCAGTCAGTTTCAGAGAAGTTAGATTTTGATGTTTGAATGGACCCTGTATCAGAAGGTCCTGTCTTAGAGGTAGAGACCAAGGTGGACAGGATGACATGTCCACTAGATCTGCATACCAAGTCCTGCGTGGCCATGCAGGCGCTATTAGAATCACTGATGCTCTCTCCTGTTTGATTTTCGCAATCAATCGAGGAAGCAGCGGGAAGGGTGGAAACACATAAGCCATCCCGAAGTTCCAAGGTGCTGTCAAAGCATCTATCAGAACCGCTCCCGGATCCCTGGATCTGGACCCGTAGTGAGGAAGTTTGGCGTTCTGGCGAGACGCCATGAGATCTATCTCTGGTTTGCCCCAACGTCGAAGTATTTGGGCAAAGATCTCCGGATGAAGTTCCCACTCTCCCGGATGAAAAGTCTGGCGACTCAAGAAATCCGCCTCCCAGTTCTCCACTCCCGGGATGTGGATTGCTGACAGATGGCAAGAGTGAGACTCTGCCCAGCGAATTATCTTTGATACTTCCATCATTGCTAGGGAGCTTCTTGTCCCTCCCTGATGGTTGATGTAAGCTACAGTCGTGATATTGTCCGACTGAAACCTGATGAACCCCTGAGTTGTTAATTGGGGCCAAGCCAGAAGGGCATTGAGAACTGCCCTCAATTCCAGAATGTTTATTGGAAGGAGACTCTCCTCCTGATTCCATAATCCCTGAGTCTTCAGAGAATTCCAGACAGCGCCCCAACCTAGCAGGCTGGCGTCTGTTGTTACGATTGTCCAGTCTGGCCTGCTGAATGGCATTCCCCTGGACAGGTGTGGCCGATAAAGCCACCATAGAAGAGAATTTCTGGTCTCTTGATTCAGATTCAGGGTAGGGGACAAATCTGAGTAATCCCCATTCCACTGACTTAGCATGCACAATTGCAGCGGTCTGAGGTGTAGGCGTGCAAAAGGTACTATGTCCATTGCCGCTACCATTAAGCCGATCACCTCCATGCATTGAGCTACTGACGGGTGTTGAATGGAATGAAGGACACGGCATGCATCTTGAAGCTTTGTTAACCTGTCTTCTGTCAGGTAAATCTTCATTTCTACAGAATCTATAAGAGTCCCCAAGAATGGAACTCTTGTGAGAGGAAAAAGAGAACTCTTCTTTTCGTTCACTTTCCATCCATGCGACCTTAGAAATGCCAGAACTAACTCTGTATGAGACTTGGCAGTTTGAAAGCTTGAAGCTTGTATTAGAATGTCGTCTAGGTACGGAGCTACCGAAATCCCTCGCGGTCTTAGTACCGCTAGAAGGGCACCCAGAACCTTTGTGAAGATTCTTGGGGCCGTAGCCAATCCGAATGGAAGAGCTACAAACTGGTAGTGCCTGTCTAGGAAGGCAAACCGTAGATACCGTTGATGATCTTTGTGAATCGGTATGTGAAGGTAAGCATCTTTTAAATCCACTGTGGTCATGTACTGACCCCTTTGGATCATAGGTAAGATTGACCGAATAGTTTCCATTTTGAACGATGGAACTCTTAGGAATTTGTTTAGAATCTTTAAATCTAAGATTGGCCTGAAAGTTCCCTCTTTTTTGGGAACCACAAACAGGTTTGAGTAGAACCCTTGTCCTTGCTCCGACCGTGGAACTGGATGGATCACTCCCATTAATAACAGATCTTGTACACAGCGTAGAAACGCTTCTTTCTTTATCTGGTTTGTTGACAACCTTGACAGATGAAATCTCCCTTTTGGTGGAGATAATTTGAAGTCTAGAAGGTATCCCTGAGATATGATCTCCAGCGCCCAGGGATCCTGAACATCTCTTGCCCAGGCCTGGGCGAAGAGAGAAAGTCTGCCCCCACTAGATCCGGTCCCGGATCGGGGGCTCTCGATTCATGCTGTCTTTGGGGCAGCAGCAGGTTTCCTGGCCTGTTTGCCCTTATTCCAGGACTGGTTAGGTTTCCAGCCTTGCCTGTAACGAGCAACAGCTCCTTCCTGTTTTGGTGCAGTGGAGGTTGACGCTGCTCCTGTTTTGAAATTCCGAAAGGGACGAAAATTAGACTGTCTAGCCTTAGCTTTGGTTTTGTCTTGAGGTAGGGCGTGGCCCTTACCTCCTGTAATGTCAGCGATAATTTCTTTCAAACCGGGCCCAAATAAAGACTGCCCCTTGAAAGGTATATTAAGTAATTTGGACTTAGAAGTAACATCAGCTGACCAGGATTTTAGCCACAGTGCTCTACGTGCCTGTATGGCGAATCCAGAGTTCTTAGCCGTAAGTTTGGTTAAATGTACTACGGCATCCGAAATGAATGAATTAGCTAGTTTAAGGACTCTAAGCCTGTCCATAATATCGTCAAGCGTAGATGAACTAAGGTTCTCTTCCAGAGACTCAATCCAAAATGCTGCCGCAGCCGTAATCGGCGCGATACATGCAAGGGGTTGCAATATAAAACCTTGTTGAACAAACATTTTCTTAAGGTAACCCTCTAATTTTTTATCCATTGGATCTGAAAAAGCACAGCTATCCTCCACCGGGATAGTGGTACGCTTAGCTAAAGTAGAAACTGCTCCCTCCACCTTAGGGACCGTTTGCCATAAGTCCCGAGTGGTGGCGTCTATTGGAAACATCTTTCTAAATATTGGAGGGGGTGAGAACGGCACACCGGGTCTATCCCACTCCTTAGTAACAATTTCAGTTAATCTCTTAGGTATAGGAAAAACGTCAGTACTCGCCGGTACCGCAAAGTATTTATCCAACCTACACAGTTTCTCTGGTATTGCAACGGTGTTACAATCATTGAGAGCCGCTAAGACCTCCCCTAGTAATACACGGAGGTTCTCCAATTTAAATTTAAAATTTGAAATATCTGAATCCAATCTGTTTGGATCAGAACCGTCACCCACAGAATGAAGCTCTCCGTCCTCATGCTCTGCAAGCTGTGACGCAGTATCAGACATGGCCCTAGTATTGTCAGCGCACTCTGTTCTCACCCCAGAGTGATCACGCTTGCCTCTTAGTTCTGGTAATTTAGACAAAACTTCAGTCATAACAGTAGCCATATCATGTAATGTTATCTGTAATGGCCGCCCAGATGTATTAGGCGCCATAATATCACGCACCTCCCGGGCGGGAGATGCAGGTACTGCCGCGTGAGGCGAGTTAGTCGGCATAACTCTCCCCTCGCAGTTTGGTGAAATTTGTTCACATTGTACAGACTGACTTTTATTTAAAGTAGCATCAATACAGTTAGTACATAAATTTCTATTGGGCTCCACCTTGGCATTGGAACAAATGACACAGATATATTCCTCTGAGTCAGACATGTTTAACACACTAGCAATAACTTGCAACCTGGTTATAATCTTTTTTAGCAAAAACGTACTGTGCCTCAAAGAGGTACTTAAACGATTAAATGACAGTTGAGATAATGAACTGAAAAACAGTTATAGCATCGACTTTAAAATAACCCAACTTTTAGCAAAGGTTTGTTCCCATTAGTAAATAACAATAACTAAATTTGACATAAAAAATTATAGAGTAACGTTTTTATTCACAGTCAATATAAAATTCTCACAGCTCTGCTGAGAGAATGTACCTCCCTTCAAAGAAGTTTGAAGACCCCTGAGATCTGTCAGTGAACCGGATCATGCAAGAAATATAATAGTAGCTGACTGGAAATTTTTGATGCGTAGCAAAAGAGCGCCAAAAACGGCCCCTCCCTCTCACACACAGCAGTGAGGAGAAACGAAACTGTCACAATTTAAAGCAGACAACTGCCAAGTGGAAAATAATGCCCAAACATATATTCACTCAGTACCTCAGCAATGTAAACGATTCTACATTCCAGCAAAAACGTTTAACATGATAATATTTATTAAAAGGATTAGTGACCTTTAACAGAGTAGTTCCGGTGAAATACCATTCCCAGAATACTGAAGTGTATACATACATGTCATTATAACGGTATAGCAGGATTTTCTCATCAATTCCATTCAGAAAATAAAAACTGCTACATACCTCAATGCAGATTCATCTGCCCGCTGTCCCCTGATCTGAAGCCTTTACCTCCCTCAGATGGCCGAGAACAGCAATATGATCTTAACTACTCCGGTTAAAATCATAGTAAAAAACTCTGGTAGATTCTTCTTCAAACTCTGCCAGAGAAGTAATAACACGCTCCGGTGCTATTGTAAAATAACAAACTTTTGATTGAAGTCATAAAAACTAAGTATAATCACCATAGTCCTCTCACACATCCTATCTAGTCGTTGGGTGCAAGAGAATGACTGGGACTGACGTAGAGGGGAGGAGCTATATCAGCTCTGCTGGGTGAATCCTCTTGCATTTCCTGTTGGGGAGGAGTTATATCCCAGAAGTAATGATGACCCGTGGACTGATCACACATAACAGAAGAAATTTAGGTTTTGTGCTGCCCTAGGCACTCCGAATTCTGCTGAAACTCCACCCCCTAGGTTTTAGGCCTTTTTTAGCCATAATATTTTTGGTCAGGGTGTAACATAAAAAAAAAAATGTTAATGTCTTTCTAAGTAGTTCACCAGTGCTTGCATTTACTCAGATGGGTTGAGTTAAACCTAAATGCATAGGCAGGGTGTATTGAAAGCAAAGACTACAGTTTTGCTGATGGGGGTGTGCCAAGCAAGTGCATACTGTGTGTGTGTGTGTGTGTGTGTGTTAAAGAATAGACATTCACAGAACCTTATAGTTCCTGTGAGTGCCTATTCTTTTAAATGCATAATATATATATATATATATATATATATTTTTTTTTTTTTATATATATTCACACATACAGTACATTCACACATACAGTACAGTCACACATACTTACACACATACAGTACATTCCCACATACAGTATAGTCACACATACTTATACACATACAGTACATTCACACATACTTACACACATACAGTATATTCACACATACTTACACACATACAGTATATTCACACATACAGTATATTCACACATACTTACACACATACAGTATATTCACACATACAGTATATTCACACATGCTTACACACATACAGTACAGTCACACATACTTACAAACATACAGTACAGTCACACATACTTACACACATACAGTACAATCACACATACAGTACAGTCACACATACTTACAAACATACAGTACAGTCACACATACTTACACACATACAGTACAATCACACATACAGTATATTCACACATACAATATAGTCACGCATACTTACACACATACAGTACAGTCACACATACTTACACACATACAGTATATTCACACATACTTACACACATACAGTATATTCACACATACTTACACACATACAGTACAGTCACACATACTTACACACATACAGTACATTCACACATACAGTATATTCACACATACTTACACACATACAGTATATTCACACATACAGTACAGTCACACATACTTACACACATGCAGTATATTCACCCATACAGTACATTCACCCATACAGTACAGTCACACATACTTACAGACATACAGTATATTCACACATACAGTACAGTCACACATACTTATACACATACAGTACATACACACATACTTACACACATACAGTATATTCACACATACAGTACATTCACACATACTTACACACATACAGTATATTCACACATACAATACATTCACACATACTTACACACATACAGTATATACACACATACAGTACAGTCACACATACTGTACATTCACACATACAGTATATTCACACATACTTACACACATACAGTATATTCACACATACAGTACAGTCACACATACTTACACACATACAGTATATTCACACATACAGTACATTCACACATACAGTACATTCACACAAACTTCCACACATACAGTACATTCACACAAACTTCCACACATACAGTATATTCACACATACAGTACAGTCACACATACTTACACACATACAGTATATTCACACATACAGTACAGTCACACATACTTACACACATACAGTACATTCACACATACAGTACATTCACACATACAATACAGTCACACATACAGTACAGTCACACATACTTACACACATACAGCACAGTCACACATACTTACACACATACAGTACATTCACACATACTTACACGCATACAGTATATACACACATACATTACAGTCACACATACTTACACAAATACAGTATATATACACATACATTACAGTCACACATACTTACACACATACAGTACAGTCACACATACTTACACACATACAGTACATTCACACATACTTACACACATACAGTACATTCACACATACTTACACACATACAGTATATACACACATACAGTACATTCACACATACTTACACACATTCAGTACATACACACATACATTACAGTCACACATACTTACACACATTCAGTACATTCACACATTCAGTACAGTCACACATACAGTAAAGTCACACATACAGTACAGTCACACATACTTACAGACATACAGTATATTCACACATACAGTATATTCAAAGTGAACATTTTATAAGTGAGGCAATCATTTTTAAGATTTATACAAGAATTACACTCAATACTCTCCACACTGCTGGTTACTAACTATCAAACTGCCTACTGACATCTGCTAAGGAATGCTGAGTTAACCTACTGTCTCTTCTGCTTTCTGTTACGTGAATTAAGGCCCTGCACAGAAATCTTGCTATTTCCTGCTTTTCTGTCATTTTACACCAAGTCTCTCTGTGTATATATATATATTGAGCAATTGAATTTAGGCTGTTAAAATTAAGTCCTGCATTTTTTGTAATGATTTTTCCCAATGTCTCAATTCTAATGTCTAGTTAATTGCCATGTGATGCTCACTCCTTATCAATACTTGCTATAACTCTAAAATTTATAGTTTTCTTATGTCACAGTTTTAACCCCCTGCAAATTTTATTGTCTCTTTACTTAACTCATCTCACCGTGACCAGACTCTAACATTCCAATTGGCCTTACCATCTGTCTTTGATTAGCAATTAAGTAAATTTAGTGGACTCAGCTGACTGCCCTACCTGTATATATTTCAGACTAGTTAGGGGATGTGCACTGCTTACAGGGCTGTGTACTTTTTAACAATAGCATATGTTCACATTTTCAAAGTGAACATTTTATAAGTGAGGCAATAATTTTTAAGAATTATACAAGGATTGGGCAAGGGGCAAGACACAAGGCAAGTACTCTTGTAATACTATGTTTTATGTATCTCAATTGTATCCTTTTGCAAGTGCTGCTGTAACACTGTGTCTTATGTGTTTACTTGGTTCCCACTTTCATAATAATGCTCAATATCTTCATATTCCTTTTTGCTACCTCTTGTCTCTATAACAAACTACATTACTCACTTACTCCTTCTCCCTCTCCACCTGCACTGTTCATTAGCCCATCTCTCTTATACTCACCTTACTTTTGTACTCATGAACTCTACCTATTCCTAAATACTCTCCCCCCTGCACTTCAGCCAAACAACAGTCTCATTACTGCAAATCTGCTTCTCATCTCATGTCACTCTCCCTCTTGCTCATACTAGCTGCTGGTGACATCTCCCCTAATCCTGGTCCCTCACAACCTCCTAACCTTTCACATCCTTGTGTGCCTTTCAATAGACTTCATAAACTAAACTCTGGTAACCTTAATCACATTCCTCTTACATCTAAAAACCCCTCCCCCTTCACTTGTGCACTCTGGAACTCTCGCTCTGTTTGCAACAAGCTCACTTCTATCCATGATCTCTTTTTCTCCCACTCTCTTAACCTTCTGACTCTTACAGAAACCTGGCTCTCTGCTTCAGACACAGCATCCACTGCTGTACTGTCACATGGGGGTCTCCATTTCAGCCACACTCCTAGGTCTGGCAATAGACAAGGAGGTGGTGTCAGTATTTTACTTTCCTCTTGTTGCACCTTCCAACAAATACAGCCCTTCTCTTCACTCACATTTTCGTCATTTGAAGCACACATGATTCGGTTATTTTCTCCCCTCTCTATACATGTTGCAATCATATACCGCCCCCCTGGCTCCCCAACTCAATTTTTAGATCACTTTGCTGCCTGGCTTCCTTATTTCCTTTCCTCAGACACCCCTGCCCTCATTCTTAGCGACTTTAACATCCCTCTTGACAATCCCAATGCCTCCTCTGCAATACAACTTCTTCAACTGACTTCCTCTTTCGGCCTGTCACAATGGACTGACTCTCCCACTCACAAAGATGGTCATTCCCTTGATCTGGCTAAACAACTCAGTAACGCCTATAAATCCTATATCAATAATAACTCCAAATCTGCCTGGGCTGTGTATCAGAGGGCGAAACAAGAGCGGGATCTTTTTTTTAAGGAAAAAACTCTACGGGAAGACATCCGAATAAATGCAAAGTATAGCGGACAATTTGGCAGATCAGCTAAGTTTTTGGCTAGTCTAAACAAGGCTAGGAAAAAAGGTAATACAATTGAAGCCATTAGAGATGGCCAGGTAAGACACTCAGAACCTTCAGAGATTAAAGAAGTGTTTCATAAGTACTACCAGAATATTTATGCGGCAAATGAAATTAACTTTGAAAATAAAAATTCTTTTTGGAATAGTATTACAATTCCTCAAATTTCCGCTTCTTTCATGGATGCTTTGAATAGCCCTATCACTGATGAGGAAGTAGCCGAGGCAGTCGACTCTACCAAAACTAACAAGGCCCCTGGCCCCGATCAACTTTCGGCAGAATTTTATAAGATCATGAAAAAGGACCTTCTCCCCATTTTGACTAAATTGTTCAACGACTATTTTCTATCAGGGAAACCTATGTCTAGATATTTCTCGGCGTCGGCTGTTACGTTAATTCTTAAGAAAGATAAAGATCCCCTTGAACCAGCTTCGTATAGACCTATATCGCTCTTAAATGTAGATTATAAGTTACTTACTTCGATAATGGCCAAAAGACTTAAATTAGAAATTGGGCAAATAATACATGAAGACCAATCTGGCTTTATGCCAGGAAGATCTTCCATCAGAAATATCAGGCGTGTTACCACCATCTTAGAATACCTCTGGCTCAATAGACAGCACGATAAATATAGTAAAAATCAGGATTATGCATTATTAACAGCCGACGCCGAGAAAGCCTTTGATTCAGTAACCTGGGATCACTTATATACCACGCTTGGAAAATTTGGTTTCAGGGGGAATTTCCTTTCATTGGTCAAGTCTATCTTTAATTCTCCGACCTCCTATATATTAGTTAATGGCATTCCAACCTCTAGATTCCGGATATATAAGGGGACGAGACCGGGATGCCCTCTTTCGCCCCTCTTATTTAATATTGCCATAGAACCTCTGGCAATCTTACTAAGAGAGTCTATCCAAGGCATAGAATTTGGAGACCAGCGGATTATATTATCACTATATGCGGATGACCTACTGCTTTTTTTACAAAACACTAAAGTAAGTATTCCCCTTGTATTGAAGATTGTAAAACAATTTAGTTCTTTTTTGGGATATAAACTGAACCTGAACAAATCTGAAATTATGTGGATCCATCAACAGAAAGATAGTTATCAAGAGCACCCCTTCCAGGTCACAGATAATATAAAGTATCTAGGAATTAACCTACATAGGGATTCCAGGTTCTGGTATAAGGATAATCTCTCCATTTTTTTTTCGAAAGCCTACGAGAAGATGACTAGATGGACATTGTTCCCTATTTCTCTCTCAGCTAGAATCATGTTAATTAAGTCCGTTCTCCTACCACAATTAATATATCTTCTCCAAAGTCTCCCTCTTTTTGTTTCTAACAAAGACTTAAGGCTGTTCAATAAACATTGCCTCTCTTTTGTTTGGTCTAAGAAAAGGCATTATTTATCTCGAACAAAACTGCATCAGTTATCAGAATTTGGAGGATTTGCTCTTCCTGATATAAAGTGGTATAACATTGCTATACTTGCACGCTTTGTTGTTGATTGGGTTACAGACACTAGTTACTTCACAAATCAACAAATTGAAAAATATGTGGTCACCCCTCTTTCACTCAAAGCTATTATTCATTGCCCAGTTGCCCAGCTACCACCATATGTTAAAAAAATGCTTGCAATCCGTAATGTGGTAACAGCATGGCAAAAACTATGTACTGCACTAGATATAGACTACCATGTATCCTCATATTTACCCATTAGAGGCAATAATCTGTTCCCACCAGGATTGACCTCTGAAGTTTTCAGGAAATGGGAAGAGAAAGGCTTGATCTTTGTTTCACAACTATGTGATAATGAGTGTAAAGCTAGAACGTTTGAAGACATTTCCTATGCATATAACCTACCAAATCATAATTTTTTCGCTTATCTACAAGTTAGGCATTTTATCAACGGATTTCCAAATGTTGGAACAGGCTACGCTAATTTTGTCAAACTCAAAGATTATATAATCCTACATAAAAATAGCATTCAAAGGCCTAGATTTGGAGTTTGGCGGTAGCCGTGAAAACCAGCGTTAGAGTCTCCTAACGCTGGTTTTAGGCTACCTCCGGTATTTGGAGTCACTCAAAAAAGGGTCTAACGCTCACTTTTCTCCAACATTGGTGTGTCCGGTCCACGGCGTCATCCTTACTTGTGGGATATTCTCTTCCCCAACAGGAAATGGCAAAGAGTCCCAGCAAAGCTGGTCACATGATCCCTCCTAGGCTCCGCCCACCCCAGTCATTCTCTTTGCCGTTGCACAGGCAACATCTCCACGGAGATGGTTAAGAGTTTTTTGGTGTTTAAATGTAGTTTTTATTCTTCTATCAAGTGTTTGTTATTTTAAAATAGTGCTGGTATGTACTATTTACTCTGAAACAGAAAAGGATGAAGATTTCTGTTTGTAAGAGGAAGATGATTTTAGCAGACGGTAACTAAAATCGATTGCTGTTTCCACATAGGACTGTTGAGATGAAGTAACTTCAGTTGGGGGAAACAGTTAGCAGACTTTTCTGCTTAAGGTATGACTAGCCATATTTCTAACAAGACTGTGTAATGCTGGAAGGCTGTCATTTCCCCTCATGGGGACCGGTAAGCCATTTTCTTAGTCAAAAACAAACAGAATAAAGGGCTTATTATGGGCTAAAAAACTGGTAGACATTTTTATGGGCTAAATCGATTGCTTTATTTGTGCATATTATTCAGATTTAGGCTAATAATTGGCATTTATAATCTTGGGGAACGTTTATAAAACGGCAGGCACTGTATTGGACACCTTTTTCAGTCAGGGGGCCTTTCTAGTCATAGACTGAGCCTCATTTTCGCGCCATTAATGCGCAGTTGTTTTTTGAGAGCAGGGCATGCAGATGCATGTGTGAGGATCTAAGAATCTCTGAAAAAGCTTTTAGAAGGCGTCATTTGGTATCGTATTCCCCTCAGGGCTTGGTTGGGTCTTAGCAAAGACTATATCTGGGACTGTATAGGAGTTAAATTGAAAAACGGCTCCGGTTCCGTTATTTTAAGGGTTAAAGCTCTGAAATTTGGTGTGCAATACTTTTAAGGCTTGGTAATTTTTGAACAATTCCTTCATACTTTTTCACATATTCAGTAATAAAGTGTTTTCTGTTTGAAATTTAAAGTGACAGTAACGGTTTTATTTTAAAACGTTTTTTGTGCTTTGTTGACAAGTTTAAGCCTGTTTAACATGTCTGTACCTTCAGATAAGCTATGTTCTATATGTATGAAAGCCAATGTGTCTCCCCATTTAAATTTATGTGATAATTGTGCCATAGTATCCAAACAAAGTAAGGACAGTACTGCCACAAATAATGATATTGCCCAAGATGATTCCTCAAATGAGGGGAGTAAACATGATACTACATCATCTCCTACTGTATCTACACCTGTTTTGCCCATGCAGGAGGCCCCTAGTACATCTAGTGCGCCAATACTTATTACCATGCAACAATTAACGGCTGTAATGGATAACTCCATAGTAAATCTTTTATCCAAAATGCCTACTTATCAGAGAAAGCGCGATTGCTCTGTTTTAAACACTGAAGAGCAAGAGGACGCTGATGATAATTGTTCTGTCATACCCTCACACCAATCTGAAGGGGCCATGAGGGAGGTTTTGTCTGAGGGAGAAATTTCAGATTCAGGAAAAATTTCTCATCAAGCTGAACCTGATGTTGTGACATTTAAATTTAAATTAGAACATCTCCGCGCACTGCTTAAGGAGGTGTTATCTACTCTGGATGATTGTGACAATTTGGTCATTCCAGAGAAATTATGCAAGATGGACAGGTTCCTAGAGGTTCCGGTGCCCCCCGACGCTTTTCCTATACCCAAGCGGGTGGCGGACATAGTAAATAAAGAGTGGGAAAAGCCCGGCATACCTTTTGTTCCTCCCCCTATATTTAAGAAATTATTTCCTATGGTCGACCCCAGAAAGGACTTATGGCAGACAGTCCCCAAGGTCGAGGGGGCAGTTTCTACTCTAAACAAACGCACTACTATTCCTATCGAAGATAGTTGTGCTTTCAAAGATCCTATGGATAAAATTGGAAGGTTTGCTTAAAAAGATTTTTGTACAGCAAGGCTACCTTCTACAACCAATTTCATGCATTGTTCCTGTCACTACGGCAGCGTGGTTCTGGTTCGAGGAACTAGAAAAGTCGCTCAGTAGAGAAACTCCATATGAGGAGGTTATGGACAGAGTTCACGCACTTAAATTGGCTAACTCTTTTATTTTAGATGCCGCTTTGCAATTAGCAAAATTAGCGGCGAAAAATTCAGGGTTTGCTATCGTGGCGCGCAGAGCGCTTTGGCTAAAGTCTTGGTCAGCGGATGTGTCATCCAAGACAAAATTGCTTAACATTCCTTTCAAAGGTAAAACTTTATTTGGACCTGATTTGAAAGAGATTATTTCAGACATCACTGGGGGAAAGGGCCACGCCCTTCCACAGGATAGGTCTTTTAAGGCTAAAAATAAGCCTAATTTTCGTCCCTTTCGCAGAAATGGACCAGCCTCTAATTCTGCATCCTCTAAGCAAGAGGGTAATGCCTCACAACCCAAACCAGCCTGGAAACCAATGCAAGGCTGGAACAAGGGTAAGCAGGCCAAGAAGCCTGCCGCTGCTAACAAAACAGCATGAAGGAGTAGCCTCCGATCCGGGACCGGATCTGGTGGGGGGCAGACTCTCTCTCTTTGCTCAGGCTTGGGCAAGAGATGTTCAGGATCCTTGGGCGCTAGAAATAGTTTCTCAAGGTTATCTCCTGGAATTCAAGGAACTACCCCCAAGGGGAAGGTTCCACAAGTCTCAATTATCCTCAAACCAAATAAAGAGACAGGCATTCTTACATTGTGTAGAAGACCTGTTAAAGATGGGAGTGATACACCCAGTTCCAATAGAGGAACAAGGAATGGGATTTTATTCCAATCTGTTCGTAGTTCCCAAAAAAGAGGGAACGTTCAGACCAATTTTGGATTTGAAGATCCTAAACAAATTTCTCAGGGTACCATCGTTCAAAATGGAAACTATTCGAACGATTCTACCCACCATCCAGGAAAGTCAATTTATGACTACCGTGGATCTAAAGGATGCGTACCTACATATCCCTATCCACAAGGAACATCATCAGTTCCAAAGGTTCGCTTTTCTGGACAAACATTACCAGTTTGTGGCTCTTCCATTCGGATTAGCCACTGCTCCAAGGATTTTCACAAAGGTGCTAGGGTCCCTTCTAGCGGTTCTAAGACCAAGGGGCATTGCAGTAGTACCTTACTTGGACGACATTCTAATACAAGCGTCGTCCCTGTCAAAGGCAAAGGCTCATACGGACATCGTTCTAGCCTTTCTCACATCTCACGGATGGAAGGTGAACAAAGAAAAGAGTTCTCTGTCCCCGTCAACAAGAGTTCCCTTCTTGGGAACAATAATAGATTCCTTAGAAATGAGGATTTTTCTGACAGAGGTCAGAAAATCAAAACTTCTAAGCTCTTGTCAAGTGCTTCATTCTGTTCCTCGTCCTTCCATAGCGCAGTGCATGGAAGTAATAGGATTGATGGTTGCAACAATGGACATAGTTCCTTTTGCACAAATTCATCTAAGACCATTACAACTGTGCATGCTCAAACAGTGGAATGGGGATTATACAGACTTGTCTCCAATGATTCAAGTAGATCAAAAGACCAGAGATTCACTCCGTTGGTGGCTGACCCTGGACCATCTGTCTCAGGGAATGAGCTTCCGCAGGCCAGAGCGGGTCATTGTCACGACCGACGCCAGTTTAGTGGGCTGGGGTACGGTCTGGGAATCCCTGAAAGCTCAGGGTCTATGGTCTCGGGAGGAGTCTCTTCTCCCGATAAACATTCTGGAACTGAGAGCGATATTCAATGCTCTCAGAGCTTGGCCTCAACTAGCAAAGGCCAAATTCATAAGGTTCCAATCAGACAACATGACGACTGTTGCTTATATCAATCATCAAGGGGGAACAAAGAGTTCCCTGGCGATGAAAGAAGTGACCAAAATAATTCAATGGGCGGAGGATCACTCCTGCCACTTGTCTGCGATCCACATCCCAGGAGTGGAAAATTGGGAAGCGGATTTTCTGAGTCGTCAGACATTTCATCCGGGGGAGTGGGAACTCCATCCGGAAATCTTTGCCCAAATAACTCAATTATGGGGCATTCCAGACATGGATCTGATGGCGTCTCGTCAGAACTTCAAGGTTCCTTGCTACGGGTCCAGATCCAGGGATCCCAAGGCGACTCTAGTAGATGCACTAGTAGCACCTTGGACTTTCAACCTAGCTTACGTATTCCCACCGTTTCCTCTCATTCCCAGGCTGGTAGCCAGGATCAATCAGGAGAGGGCCTCTGTGATCTTGATAGCTCCTGCGTGGCCACGCAGGACTTGGTATGCAGACCTGGTGAATATGTCATCGGCTCCACCATGGAAGCTACCTTTGAGACAGGACCTTCTTGTTCAAGGTCCATTCGAACACCCAAATCTGGTCTCCCTCCAACTGACGGCTTGGAGATTGAACGCTTGATTCTATCAAAGCGTGGGTTTTCAGATTCGGTGATAGATACTCTGGTTCAGGCCAGAAAACCTGTAACTAGAAAAATTTACCATAAAATATGGAAAAAATATATCTGTTGGTGTGAATCCAAAGGATTCCCATGGAATAAGATAAAAATTCCTAAGATTCTCTCCTTTCTTCAAGAAGGTTTGGAGAAAGGATTATCTGCAAGTTCTCTAAAGGGACAGATCTCTGCTTTATCTGTCTTACTACACAAAAGACTGGCAGCTGTGCCAGATGTTCAAGCATTTGTTCAGGCTCTGGTTAGGATCAAGCCTGTTTACAGACCTTTGACTCCTCCCTGGAGTCTAAATCTAGTTCTTTCAGTTCTTCAAGGGGTTCCGTTTGAACCCTTACATTCCATAGATGTTAAGATACTATCTTGGAAAGTTTTGTTTTTGGTTGCAATTTCTTCTGCTAGAAGAGTTTCAGAGTTATCTGCTCTGCAGTGTTCTCCTCCTTATCTGGTGTTCCATGCAGATAAGGTGGTTTTGCGTACTAAGCCTGGTTTTCTTCCTAAAGTTGTTTCTAACAAAAATATTAACCAGGAGATAGTTGTACCTTCTTTGTGTCCGAATCCAGTTTCAAAGAAGGAACGTTTGTTACACAATTTGGACGTTGTCCATGCTCTAAAGTTCTATTTAGAGGCTACTAAAGATTTCAGACAAACATCTTCCTTGTTTGTTGTTTATTCTGGTAAAAGGAGAGGTCTAAAAGCGACTTCTACCTCTCTTTCCTTTTGGCTTAAAAGCATTATCCGATTGGCTTATGAGACTGCCGGACGGCAGCCTCCTGAAAGAATCACAGCTCACTCCACTAGGGCTGTGGCTTCCACATGGGCCTTCAAGAACGAGGCTTCTGTTGACCAGATATGTAAGGCAGCGACTTGGTCTTCACTGCACACTTTTGCCAAATTTTACAAATTTGATACTTTTGCTTCTTCGGAGGCTATTTTTGGGAGAAAGGTTTTGCAAGCTGTGGTGCCTTCCGTTTAGGTGACCTGATTTGCTCCCTCCCTTCATCCGTGTCCTAAAGCTTTGGTATTGGTTCCCACAAGTAAGGATGACGCCGTGGACCGGACACACCAATGTTGGAGAAAACAGAATTTATGCTTACCTGATAAATTACTTTCTCCAACGGTGTGTCCGGTCCACGGCCCGCCCTGGTTTTTTAATCAGGTCTGATGAATTATTTTCTCTAACTACAGTCACCACGGTACCATATGGTTTCTCCTATATATATTTCTTCCTGTCCGTCGGTCGAATGACTGGGGTGGGCGGAGCCTAGGAGGGATCATGTGACCAGCTTTGCTGGGACTCTTTGCCATTTCCTGTTGGGGAAGAGAATATCCCACAAGTAAGGATGACGCCGTGGACCGGACACACCGTTGGAGAAAGTAATTTATCAGGTAAGCATAAATTCTGTTTTCAGCCGCGACTTTTCCATACCGCAGATCCCCTTACGTAAATTGCGTATCCTATCTTTTCAATGGGATTTTTCTAACTCCAGTATTTAGAGTCGTGTCTGAAGTGAGCGTTAGAAATCTAACGACAAAACTCCAGCCGCAGAAAAAAGTCAGTAGTTAAGAGCTTTCTGGGCTAACGCCGGTTCATAAAGTTCTTAACTACTGTACTCTAAAGTACACTAACACCCATAAACTACCTATGTACCCCTAAACCAAGGTCCCCCCACATCGCCGCCACTCGATTAAATTTTTTTAACCCCTAATCTGCCGACCGCCACCTACGTTATCCTTATGTACCCCTAATCTGCTGCCCCTAACACCGCCGACCCCTATATTATATTTAATAACCCCTAATCTGCCCCCCACAACGTCGCCGCCAGCTACCTACACTTATTAACCCCTAATCTGCCGTCCGCACGCCGCCGCCAGCTACATTATAGCTATGTACCCCTAATCTGCTGCCCTAACATCGCCGACCCCTATATTTATTAACCCCTAACCTGCCCCCCACAACGTCGCCGCCACCTACCTACAATAATTAACCCCTAATCTGCCGACCGCAAAGAGCCGCCAGCTACATTATAGCTATGTACCCCTAATCTGCTGCCCCTAACACCGCCGACCCCTATATTATATTTATTAACCTCTAACCTGCCCTCCCTAACATCGCCGACACCTAACTTCAATTATTAACCCCTAATCTGCCGACCGAATCTCGCCGCTATTCTAATAAATCTATTAACCCCTAAAGCTAAGTCTAACCCTAACACTAACACCCCCCTAAATTAAATATAATTTTAATCTAACGAAATTAACTCTTATTAAATAAATTATTCCTATTTAAAGCTAAATACTTACCTGTAAAATAAATCCTAATATAGCTACAACATAAATTATAATTATATTATAGCTATTTTAGGATTAATATTTATTTTACAGGTAACTTTGTATTTATTTTAACCAGGTACAATAGCTATTAAATAGTTAAGAACTATTTAATAGCTAAAATAGTTAAAATAATTACAAATTTACCTGTAAAATAAATCCTAACCTAAGTTACAATTAAACCTAACACTACACTATCAATAAATTAATTAAATAAAATACCTACAATTACCTACAATTAAACCTAACACTACACTATCAATAAATAAATTAAATACAATACCTACAAATAACTACAATGAAATAAACTAACTAAAGTACAAAAAATAAAAAAGAACTAAGTTACAAAAAATAAAAAAATATTTACAAAGATAAGAAAAATATTACAACAATTTTAAACTAATTACACCTACTCTAAGCCCCCTAATAAAATAACAAAGCCCCCCAAAATAAAAAAATGCCCTACCCTATTCTAAATTACTAAAGTTCAAAGCTCTTTTACCTTACCAGCCCTGAACAGGGCCCTTTGCGGGGCATGCCCCAAGAAGTTCAGCTCTTTTGCCTGTAAAAAAAAACATACAATACCCCCCCCCAACATTACAACCCACCACCCACATACCCCTAATCTAACCCAAACCCCCCTTAAATAAACCTAACACTAAGCCCCTGAAGATCATCCTACCTTGTCTTCACGATACCAGGTTCACCGATCCGTCCTGGCTCCAAAATCTTCATCCAACCCAAGGGGGGCTGGCGATCCATCTTCCGGCGGCTGAAGAGGTCCAGAAGAGGCTCCAAAGTCTTCATCCTATCCGGGAAGAAGAGTAGATCCGGACCGGCAACCATCATCTTCCAAGCGGCATCTTCTATCTTCATCCGATGAGGACCGGCTCCATCCTGAAGACCTCCACCGCGGACCCATCTTCATCCGGCGACGTCCAACTGAAGAATGACGGTTCCTTTAAGGGACGTCATCCAAGATGGCGTCCCTCGAATTCCGATTGGCTGATAGAATCCTATCAGCCAATCGGAATTAAGGTAGGAATATTCTGATTGGCTGATGGAATCAGCCAATCAGAATCAAGATCAATCCGATTGGCTGATCCAATCAGCCAATCAGATTGAGCTCGCATTCTATTGGCTGATTGGAACAGCCAATAGAATGCGAGCTCAATCTGATTGGCTGATTGGATCAGCCAATCGGATTGAACTTGATTCTGATTGGCTGATTCCATCAGCCAATCAGAATATTCCTACCTTAAAGCTGATAGAATCCTATCAGCCAATCGGAATTCGAGGTAAAAGAGCTTTGAACTTTAGTAATTTAGAATAGGGTAGGGCATTTTTTATTTTGGGGGGCTTTGTTATTTTATTAGGGGGCTTAGAGTAGGTGTAATTAGTTTAAAATTGTTGTAAGATTTTCCTTATGTTTGTAAATATTTTTTTATTTTTTGTAACTTAGTTCTTTTTTATTTTTTGTACTTTAGTTAGTTTATTTCATTGTAGTTATTTGTAGATATTGTATTTAATTAATGTATTGATAGTGTAGTGTTAGGTTTAATTGTAGGTAATTGTAGATATTTCATTTAATTAATTTAATGATAGTGTAGTGTTAGGTTTAATTGTAACTTAGGTTAGGATTTATTTTACAGGTAATTTTGTTATTATTTTAACTAGGTAACTATTAAATAGTTCTTAACTATTTAATAGCTATTGTACCTGGTTAAAATAATTACAAAGTTACCTGTAAAATAAATATTAATCCTAAAATAGCTATAATATAATTATAATTTATGTTGCAGCTATATTAGGATTTATTTTACAGGTAAGTATTTAGCTTTAAATAGGAATAATTTATTTAATAAGAGATAATTAATTTCGTTAGATGTAAATTATATTTAACTTAGGGGGGTGTTAGTGTTAGGGTTAGACTTAGCTTTAGGGGTTAATACATTTATTAGAATAGCGGTGAGCTCCAGTCGGCAGATTAGGGGTTAATAATTGAAGTTAGGTGTCGGCGATGTTAGGGAGGGCAGATTAGGGGTTAATACTATTTATTATAGGGTTAGTGAGGCGGATTAGGGGTTAATAACTTTATTATAGTAGCGCTCAGGTCCGGTCGGCAGATTAGGGGTTAATAAGTGTAGGCAGGTGGAGGCGACGTTGTGGGGGGCAGATTAGGGGTTAATAAATATAATATAGGGGCCGGCGATGTTAGGGCAGCAGATTAGGGGTACATAG
This sequence comes from Bombina bombina, assembly GCF_027579735.1. Classification (NCBI taxonomy): domain Eukaryota; kingdom Metazoa; phylum Chordata; class Amphibia; order Anura; family Bombinatoridae; genus Bombina; species Bombina bombina. The sequence goes on from NC_069503.1 coordinate 59,810,305, forward strand.
GGATAATGTAAGTAGCGGCGGTTTACGGAGCGGCAGATTAGGGGTTAATAATAATATGCAGGGGTCAGCGATAGCGGGGGCGGCAGATTAGGGGTTAATAAGTGTAAGGTAAGGGGTGTTTAGACTCGGGGTACATGTTAGAGTGTTAGGTGCAGACGTAGGAAGTGTTTCCGCATAGCAAACAATGGGGCTGCGTTAGGAGCTGAACGCGGCTTTTTTGCAGGTGTTAGGTTTTTTTTCAGCTCAAACAGCCCCATTGTTTCCTATGGGGGAATCGTGCACGAGCAGGTTTTTGAGGCTGGCCGCTTGCGTAAGCAACTCTGGTATCGAGAGTTGAAGCTGCGTTAAATATGCTCTACGCTCCTTTTTTGGAGCCTAACGCAGCCTTTATGTGGACTCTCAATACCAGAGTTATTTTTATGGTGCGGCCAGAAAAAAGCCAGCGTTAGCTTTTCGGGTCGTTACCGACAAAACTCTAAATCTAGCCGATACTATTTCGCTGATATACAATATACTAATGTCCAAACAAGGTCAATTGGTGTTGGAGGCTTTAGTTGACTACTGGCGCCCCTATTTTCAAGAGATAACACTGGAAAAGGTTAAAACTAGTATTAAACGGGTAAGAGAGGCTAAAATTCCTACCTCTTGGAAAGAATCTCATATCAAGATAATTAATAACTCATATATTACGCCGAAAATGCTAGCTAAATGGTCGCATAATATTGTTGGTGATTGCGATAAATGTAAGAAATCAAATGCTGATCTGTTACATTGTATCTGGTTCTGTCCTAAAATTCGACAATTCTGGGCCAAAGTCTCATATTGGCTAACTACGATCCTACAAATGAATATTACCTTAGATATATTTCAGATTTTCTTTCTAACTGATGAGACCATTATAGAATTTTATAAAATAGTAGATATATCAATCTTCTTAGGCCGCAATTTAATTCTTCGGTGCTGGAAGAAGACAGCTCCTCCATTTACAGTATTTAAGCAGGCAGTGTTATCACAAATTACGTTTGAACAAATAAACACGAATGAACTGCTTGACAGTCAGATCCGAGCATTCTTTGATAAATTGCTCACCCTAATATTAGAACAACCTAGTAATATACAATTCTCTTTAACAAAATGCTTCCATAAATCAGATTTTTTTGGAACGTTAGTCCTAAATAATACCTTCCCCTTCACTTGGCATTAACAATATAGTTTGAAGCGAGTGGGTGCAGTCAGGTTTCCCTCCCCCCCTTTTATTCTTTTTTTTTTTTTTTTTTTTAAGGTAAATTAGGAACGGCAGCACAAGTGTACATTAAGAAATGTTTAAGATTATACAATTATATGATAAGCTTATTTGTGGTACAAACATTGTCCACCTATCTGAAATTAATGGAAGGTTTTTTTTTTTTCTTTTTCTGTCGTTAATATCTTGCCACGATTGATGGATAATTTTCTGTTGTGATTATGGTATTCTCTTGATATTGTTTTATGTTTTGTAATGTATTTTGTGTTCGGAAATTAAAAGATATATAAAAAAAAATATATACCGCCCCCCTGGCTCCTCAACTCAATTTTTAGATCACTTTGCTGCCTGGCTTCCTTATTTCCTTTCCTCAGACACCCCTGCCCTCATTCTTAGCGACTTTAACATCCCTCTTGACAATCCCAATGCCTCCTCTGCAATACAACTTCTTCAACTGACTTCCTCTTTCGGCCTGTCACAATGGACTGACTCTCCCACTCACAAAGATGGTCATTCCCTTGATCTGATTTTCACCTATCGATGCACTCTTTCAAATTTAACAAACTCCCCTTTTCCTCTCTCTGACCATCATCTCCTAACTTGCAACATCACTTCCCTACCTACAACTCACCCTCCCTCTACCCCTCACACCAAACTTCACAGAAGCACTAAGTCACTAGATCTGCATTAGCTCACTAGCTCTCTCAAACCTCTCCTCTCATCCATCACCTCCTTTTCCTGCCCTGACCAATCTATCTGCCAGTATAATTCCACCCTTACATCGGTCATTGACACTCTGGCTCCTCCAACCTTAGCTCAGAAACCACACTCTCATCCTCAGCCCTGAAGACAAAGGAGAGATAGACTGAATCATTTATCTGAGGAGGTGTTGATTAGTTGATTGTAACCAAAGTCAAGGGGAGGGATATCAATCCGTTATACTAGAGAGAGAACTAAGGAGAACCTTTTACGCCATTATTATAGATAGAGCATCCTCTTTTCCATTTTCCCCTCTTTTTCCCCCCTTTCCTTCTCTTTCCCTTTCTTCTCTCTTTTTTTTTAGTATGTCACATTCATACACAACAACAACCACAACACTCACAACACAAGAAAAAAAAAAGGGAAAGAAAAAAAATCATATCCCTCCCTCGCAACCCTCCCATCAGAGTACTATATGCCCTAAGGTTGTCAGGTATAGCACAATTATACCCATTCTGGGGTTAGATTACCTGTCTGCATCAGTTTATCAAAATAAGTTGTTTTCTTAATAATGAGTATAAATTGTTGTTGGATTAATGAAGAATAGGTTTTCATTATACCTAACCACTTTTGCAGATATTTCTCCAGTTTCCCTTCTATGTAAAGATCATTGGAGTATTGTTCCATAATAACTATATTAGCGATCGATAGTTTATAATTTTTAAAAGACAGGGGTTTAGTGGATTTACAATTTAGTAGAATTAGATTACGGGCGGCTAAAATCATTGTATTGATTGTCTTGTATTGTTTGTTTTTCGTATGGTTACACATAAAAAACCCTCCTGTTGACTTAATATGAATGATTCGTCTAAACTTCGGGAGATCCAGAACTTTACCTTGTTCCAGAATTGATTAATTAGTGGGCAACTCCAGAAGCAGTGCATAATATCCGCGTTCAAATTACCGCATTTCGGGTAATCGCTATTACCAGCGGGGTACCATTTTTTAAGGTGGGCAGGCGTCACATATGTCATATTAAGGAGTTTGCAGTGTGATTCTCTCCATGATATAATGTTAGTTGATTTTCGTACTCTATTGAAACTGCCTTCCATTTCTTCAGAGGTAACTAGAGGAAGGTTTATTTTCCATTTCTCAACTAATACCTCTAAACGAGTCTGGCCGGGCCTATTAATTAATAATTTGTACATAAAAGAAGTAGACATGTTAACCTGTTTATAGATATTTATTATTGGATTAATATCTCCCAACTTCCAGTCTGTTTTATTTTCCTGCCAGAGTGATTCATACAGATGTCTCAATTGTAAGTATGCAAAGAAACAGAGTTTATGTAGCCAAAATTCTTTCTGGAGGTCCACAAATGATTTCGCCATGTCTAACGTAGTGTCCCTAATTTGTATCACTTCTAGTAGTCCTTTGCTGGACCAGTCCTGAAAAATTTTAGAAGAAATTCCAGGTAGGAATTTGGGATTACCACATATTGGAAGATATTTCGAGGACCTCCAGTTGACTTCTAGCTCATCACATATTTTATGCCACGCCAAGATGGGGTTCAACATTGTCCCCATTCGACCCAGCCGCTTGGGTAACTCTTTCTTATCAAGATGTATCAGCGCTCTTAGGGAATATGGGGTCACCATTTACATTTCTAGAGATAGGTTTGTTGAATAATCTTTTTCAGTAATCCAATCCAGCACATACTTTCTTTGTGTAACTAGATTATAATATCTGAGATTAGGGAGTGCCAATTCTCCAGAATTTGCAGGTAGAGATAGATTATATATAGATAATGATATTCGTCTACGCTTTTGTTTCCATAAGAAACTTGCTGTAATACTTTTAAATAGAAACAGATCCCAGCCAAGGAGTCTTAGAAATGAATTTAGATTTTAATTTTTACAGCTACAAAATCATACAAAAGGAAGAGTACAAGAGAGCTTTTTTTTAAAGTTTCATATAAAATGTTAAGGGTTAGAGCTATTTTGCATTTTAGCTATAGTAAAAACACTGCTAGAATTGTTATTTCTGCGCTAGTCAGATTGCACTGGTGTTACAAGTACAAAGTAAACTGTTTTTTCAATAGCAGTAACCCGACTATAGTGGAAAATCTGAAGTTAGAATATCACGTGCACGTTCATGTATTCCCCTGTAGAAGTCAATGGAGAAAACAATGAAAAAATTATGAAAAACAAACCTAACACCCCAGTATCACGCAGACACAATCACATATTCGCATTCCCTATAGAAGTCAATGGAGGAAAAAAAACACCTGACTATATTGAAAAGAACATAGCATATTCTCATTAGCAACAACCCGACAAGACTATAGGCATATTTTATATTCCAATGTACTTTACATAAAGGAATATGTTCTATTTATACATAAATATTTATACATATATCTGATGGTTTATTAAACACATATATATTTATACCAATATATATAGATGAGTAAGATAAAGATGTATATAGGAATATCTATTTACAAATACATAAAATGTATTCTGATATGTACAGAACTTTGGAATGTGACATATTTACAGAAAAAAACATAGATAAAACCTTTATTTGTGTGTACATATATATGTGTTAATTAGTGATGTCGCGAACCTAAAATTTTCGGTTCGCGAACCGCGGACTCGAACTTCCGGTATTGTTCGCGAACGCGCGAACTGCCATTGAATTCAATAGGCAGGCGAACTTTAAAACCTACAAGGACTCTTTCTGGCCACAATAGTGATGGAAAAGTTGTTTCAAGGGTACTAACACCTGGACTGTTGCATGCTAGAGGGGGATCCCTGGCAAAACTCCCATGGAAAATTACATAGTTGATGCAGAGTCTGCTTTTAAGCCATAATGGGTCTAAATCAACTAACATTCCCAAAGTGGCTGTCTCAAAACATCCCGGACAGAAGATAGATTGATAGTGATAGATAGGATAGATAGATATACATAGATTGATAGTTAGATAGAATCGATAGAAGAGAAATAGATAGATTTGTTAGATATATAATTACCCTAATAAATTCTAATAATCAAACATGCGTTCTTGGACCCAACTAGCTTGTGTCAATTAGTACTTTTCTTAGCACTTTAATCCCTGTTCCCCCCCCCCCCCCTATCGGGGGAGTTCTATATGGCCTGCCAGATTACCCTGAAAAATTATAATAATAAGACATGTGGTCTGCTACCCATTTTAACTAGGTTGTGTTTTAAGTACTACCATTCTTAGCACTTTAATCTCTGTAACTCCCCCTATTTGGTGAGGTCTATACGGCCTGGATGATTACCCATACAAAATATAATAATAAGACATCTGCTCTTGGTCTGCGACCCATGGTAACTATGTTGTGTTAATTAGTAATGTCCTTCGCATTTTAATAGCTGTTACTCATACTCACCCTATCGGTGGAGGTCTATATGGCCTGCATGATTACCCTTACAAAATATAACAACCAAACATATGCTCTGGGACCCATGGTAAGTAGGTTGTGTTATGTAGTACTGTTCTTTGCATTTTCATACCTGTTACAACACCAAATGGTGGCAGGTCTATCTGTCCTTCATGATTAGCTGCACCCAAACCCATAAAAAAGCCGAGTGGTCTTAGACTAACACCCATGGCTAACTCTGTTGTTTCAATTAGTACTATTCTTAGCACTTTCATCCCTGTTACGGGCGGTCTACATGGCCATCATGAGTCTTCATAGGCCCTTCATTGTCTGTATTTTGATAGTACAGTTCTTATTATTTTTATAGCTGATACAACACCGAATGTTGTCAGCTCTATATGGCCTGCATGATTAGCTGCACCCAATACAAAAATAAATCCAAGCGGTCTTGGATTAACACCCATGGCTAACTCTGTTGTTTCAAGTAGTACTATTCTTAGCACTTTCATCTCATCATCCCTGTTACTTCCAGGACTCTCGGTGGTGGTGGTCTACATGGCCATCATGATTAGCGTAACCAAATACTACAATCCAACCTTGGCTCAGTCTTCCTAAGGCCCTTCATTGGCTGTATTTTGCTAGTACTGTTCTTATTACTATGGTGGTCTACATGGCCATCATGATTAGCCTAACCAAATACTACAATCCAACCTTGGCTCAGTCTTCCTAAGGCCCTTCATTGGCTGTATTTTGGTAGTACTGTTCTTATTAGTTTAATAGCTGATACGACACCGAATGTTGTCAGCTCTATATGGCCTGCATGAATAGCCGCACCCAAATCCAAAAAAAAGCCAAGCGGTTTTGCACTAACACCCATGGCTAACTCTGTTGTTTCAAGTTCTACTATTCTTAGCTCTTTCATCTCATCATCCCTGTTACTTCCAGGACTCTCGGTGGTGGTGGTCTACATGGCCATCATGATTAGCCTAACCAAATACTACAATCCAACCTTGGCCCAGTCTTCCTAAGGCCCTTCATTGGCTGTATTTTGGTAGTACTGTTCTTATTAGTTTAATAGCTGATACGACACTGAATGTTGTCAGCTCTATATGGCCTGCATGAATAGCCGCACCCAAAGCCAAAAAAAAGCCAAGCGGTTTTGCACTAACACCCATGGCTAACTCTGTTGTTTCAAGTTCTACTATTCTTAGCTCTTTCATCTCATCATTCCTGTTACTTCCAGGACTCTCGGTGGTGGTGGTCTACATGGCCATCATGATTAGCCTAACCAAATACTACAATCCAACCTTGGCTCAGTCTTCCTAAGGCCCTTCATTGGCTGTATTTTGCTAGTACTGTCATCCTTTTGAATAAAAGATTACAGTAAAGGCATTGATTTTAGAAACCCACAGATCATTATTTGCAACCGTGAATTTAGAAAAAAAAATTGATTACACAGCCGTGACACTTATTTATGCTCAGGCCTTTTTAATACGAGGGTCCTGGAGCCTCAACCGAAACAACAGCATGAAAGAGGAGATATGTCATCCTTTTGAATAAAAGATTACAGGAAAGGCATTGATTTTAGAAACCCACAGATCATTATTTGCAACCGTGAATTTAGAAAAAAAAAATTGATTACACAGCCGTGACACTTATTTATGCTCAGGCCTTTTTAATACGAGGGTCCCGGAGCCTCAACCGAGACAACAACATGAAAGAGGAGATATGTCATCCTTTTGAATAAAAGATTACAGGAAAGGCATTGATTTTGGAAACCCACAGATCATTATTTGCAAGCGTGAATTTAGAAAAAAAATTGATTACACAGCCGTGACACTTATTTATGCTCAGGCCTTTTTAGTACGAGGGTCCCGGAGCCTCAACCGAAACAACAGCATGAAAGAGGAGATATGTCATCCTTTTGAATAAAAGATTACAGGAAAGGCATTGATTTTAGAAAGCCACAGATCATTATTTGCAACCGTGAAATTAGACAAAAACATTGATTAGACAGCCGTGACACTTATTTATGCTCAGGCCTTTTTAATACGAGGGTCCCGGAGCCTCAACCGAAACAACAGCATGAACGAGGAGATATGTCATCCTTTTGAATAAAAGATTACAGTAAAGGCATTGATTTTAGAAACCCACAGATCATTATTTGCAACCGTGAATTTAGAAAAAAAAATTGATTACACAGCCGTGACACTTATTTATGCTCAGGCCTTTTTAATACGAGGGTCCCGGAGCCTCAACCGAAACAACAGCATGAACGAGGAGACATGTCATCCTTTTGAATAAAAGATTACAGGAAAGGCATTGATTTTAGAAAGCCACAGATCATTATTTGCAACCGTGAAATTTGAAAAAAAAATTGATTACACAGCCGTGACACTTATTTATGCTCAGGCCTTTTTAATACGAGGGTCCCGGAGCCTCAACCGAAACAACAGCATGAAAGAGGAGATATGTCATCCTTTTGAATAAAAGATTACAGGAAAGGCATTGATTTTAGAAAGCCACAGATCATTATTTGCAACCGTGAATTTAGAAAAAATAAATTGATTACACAGCCGTGACACTTATTTATGCTCAGGCCTTTTTAATACGAGGGTCCCGGAGCCTCAACCGAAACAACAGCATGAAAGAGGAGATATGTCATCCTTTTGAATAAAAGATTACAGGAAAGGCATTGATTTTAGAAACCCACAGATCATTATTTGCAACCGTGAATTTAGAAAAAAAAATTGATTACACAACCGTGACACTTATTTATGCTCAGGCCTTTTTAATACGAGGGTCCCGGAGCCTCAACCGAAACAACAGCATGAAAGAGGAGATATGTCATCCTTTTGAATAAAAGATTACAGGAAAGACATTGATTTTAGAAAGCCACAGATCATTATTTGCAACCGTGAAATTTGAAAAAAACATTGATTACACACCCGTGACACTTATTTATGCTCAGGCCTTTTTAATACGATGGTCCCGGAGCCTCAACCGAAACAACAGCATGAAAGAGGAGATATGTCATACTTTTGAATAAAAGATTACAGGAAAGGCATTGATTTTAGAAACCCACAGATCATTTATATGACCTGTGTAATAGAAAAAAAGATTCATTAGACACCGGTTACACTTATTTATCCTCAGGCCTTGTTAATACGAGGGTCCCGGAGCCGCAACTGAAACAACAGCATGAAAGAGGACATATGTCAATCTTTTTGAATTATAGATTACAGGAAAGGCATTGATTTTAGAAACACTGAGATAATTACTTGCAACCGGGAAATCAAAAAAAAAATTGAACAGACACCCAGTACACTTTATTATCCATAGGCCTTTTCAGCAGAGGCTCCAGGACCCTCAACAAAAACAAGAGCAGGGAGCTGGGCATAGGAGTACAATGGAGTGTGACAATAATAATCTGAAGGTGAAGATTGCATAGTTGTGGCATTTAAATTTTGTTATCGTGGGAACTTAGTACTTGCAATGACCTTGCTCTGGTGAATCCATATCGCAAATGTGTTATTTAAGGCACTGTTTGTCTATTTTTTTGAATATCAGCATTTGGTAAATGAAGCTCAACTTAGGCTGGTGAGAAACGACCTTTCTTCTGGCTGTTTGCAAATGTTGTGGCTCTGGACAAACATGTGAATAAGGGGCCATCAGCCATATTCTGCACGCAACCCCTTTGATGATTGACGATAAACATGTGTCACCTGCAAGCAGAGCTCGTTACTTCTGTCTAAATCATCTTCCTGGTATGGACAGGCCACTGTTTCCCACAGCAAGTACGAATTTTGAAATACAAGATTGTCTTGAGTATGGTAGGAAACCAAAGTTTATTTAATTCAGTACTATCTATCACCACAAAAAATGAACTTCTTGAAGCAACAAAAATGCCAGCAATTTCATGTGCTTATGGATGACAAGGACGTCATGTCCTTTGGTGCACAGAGATGGAGACGATTTTTGCCCTCCCTGTACACTACCCAGATGTCTCAAACATCACCAGAAACACAATACAGCCACTCTTGTGAAGTTCCTGGTGTTCCGGTAGCCATCTCTTTGCGCTCCTAAAGGAATACTTTATCAGTGTTTTTGTATACATCCGACAACAGCTTCGGAGACTGTGGTGACGCACATGTTATTTACTGTTGTTCCAGCTGTGGCAATATCAATTGGCATGAAAAAGTTAAGATTTGTAGGTTGTGGAGCCTATAGCTGTTAAGGTAGGACGTGTGTTTGAGGAGCTCCAGGTCTTACAAGTTACTTTGGAGTTAGTTTTCAACCTTAATTTAATTTTCTTTTTGGGATTCATAGTCACACTTTCTGGGGCTATCCAAGAGGATAACAAAAGATATAAGGAGGGTGGTGCATATAGAACATACACCACACTCCTAGAGGGCGCTAACAATAAGCAGCAAACAGGTAAGCAATTATATACAGATAATTAAGAGAATATACAATAAACCTAGCACACTTATATCAGATTATTAGAGATGATATGCTCACAGATGATATTGGTGTAATCAAATAATAAAATGTCCGCACAAAGAATAATCCAAAAGAAAGAAGGCAGCTCTCTGTCATAGGACGGTCATCCTGGTGTGGCGTGATCTATAAGAAAAAGAAGCACAGAGGCGCCAACATGGCCTAGTAACGTCACAGCAGTCGGATACAAAACATCAGCAGGATAGGAAATATACTCACAAGCGTAGCGCACCCAAATGGTGCTATTGTGGCAGCCTGGAACATCAAACAGTGGTCCAGCTCACTGGTGTCTCCAGCCAGATAGAGATGATCCTTGGCGAGGGCCTATCCTATGATGCCTATAAGGGCAAAAAAGGCACACACATAGCCCAGTAACGTTTGTACACCAGATAAAAAAGGATTCAAGGTTGTACTTACAGGAAACAAAGCACCACCAGGTGCAATATCAGCAGTACTGGGACCTCTCAGCCGCCCAGTGGACTGTGGAATCCAATTTGCAGAATGCAGAAAATCACCACTTTGGAAGATAGGACTAGCACACACACTCTGCCCCCAAACAGGAGCAGAATAATTGTGATAAAGCAAGTGTATATTTAAAAACTTTTATTTTAAAAACTGCTATCCAAGAGGAGCCTGGTTAAAAGCAGTAGTAGTCACCCCTTATATCAACGGGTACGGAGACCTGTTTTTTGCGTTTCCAATATTGCGCCGTACCCCAAACTAATCCTGAATGAAAAAAAAAAAAATTTGGACTAGTGACGCACATTTTATGCACGCTGTGGCAATTGCAATTTGCAATAAAAATAATCTGCTAACAACAACCACTACCTACGACCACACCTGACTCCTGAAGTCATGCTTCAGTTGTTAAGTCAAGTTAAATTAAATTTTTTTTTCTTTATTATGCGCAGCAGAGGCTCCAGGACCCTCGACAAAACCAGCAGCAGGAAAGAGGACATATGGCATCCTTTTGAAAAAAATGATTATAGGAAAGGCATTGATTTTAGAAACACAGAGATCATTAGTTGCAACCGTGAAATCACAAAAAAATTTGATTATACACCAAGTACACTTATTTATCCTTAGGCCTTTTTAGCAGAGGCTCCAGGACCCTCCACAAAACCAGCAGCATGAAAGAGGACATATGGCATCCTTTAGAAAATTAGATTACAGGAAAGGCATTGATTTTAGAAACACAGAGATCATTAGTTGCAACCGTGAAATCACAAAAAAAAATTTGATTATACACCAAGTACACTTATTTATCCTTAGGCCTTTTTAGCAGAGGCTCCAGGAACCTCCACAAAACCAGCAGCATGAAAGAGGACTGTTACGGTTACCCTTAGTCTCGCTGAGAGATGGACCGCTTAGTAGCCTGGATTCCTATTGCTGAAGAGGGGAGAAACTGCTTTCCATAGTATTCTATATGAGTCTCGCAAATGTAGAATAATCCCCCTTAGCTGTAGTACAGCTAGGATACCCTTCTGCCCACAAAAACGAGTCAACGCTGCGATTGAGGGACAACCAAGAACTGAGGACTGGGATGCCCAGCCTGCTTTTTATTTAGGTTACATGCACACAGGGCACTCCCAGGGGGGGAAGCATAAAATCCCCCATCACACATTTAGACAAAGCCCTTGGACAGGCCACCGCAGATAACAAGTACACACAAGAAAACAATTGAGTCCTTCTTATCACCTAGCAGTGAATGCTTATCACAAACTTAATTACAGTACACAATATGCTAGGAAACCTGCCTCAGAAAATAGTTTTCTCAAAACTGAACAGAGTTAACCCTTTATGAAATGATACTTGTTACAGTTTTCTTGGAGCCCTTCTTAGGCGCTGGCTTGGCTGGCTCAGGCATTGCTGCTGGGAAATAAGTTTCTTCACAACAAAATAACTAATGCTTCTGTAACAGTGCTCCCTTTCTGTGGAACACTCTGGCAGACACGGTCTGACCCCTTTTCGGGGCAGACTAAGGCTGTCCAGACCGCTGGTTATGCGGGGCTGAGGTCGGTTTGTCTGGACAACCCGTCGGCGTTGCCATTCTGTTTCCCAGGTCTGTAAGTAATGGTGAAATTGAAGGGTTGCAACGATAAACTCCAACGTAATAGCCTGCCATTATCTCCAGAGACCCGGTTCAGCCACACCAACGGGTTATGGTCGGTGACCAGAGTGAACTCCTGCCCATATAAATAGGGAGTCAATTTCTTTAATGCCCACACCAAAGCCAAACACTCCTTTTCGACCGCTGCATAGCTGACTTCGCGGGGCAGGAGCTTCCGGCTGATGTAGGCAACTGGATGCTCCCCTCCATCTTCGCCTACTTGGCTGAGGACGGCTCCCAGCCCGAACATGGAAGCATCTGTGTGGACGATAAAACGTTTGTTAAGGGCTGGAGCCGCCAAGACAGGAGCGTTAATTAGAGCATTTTTGAGAGCCTGGAAAGCCGTTTCACAGTGGGGAGACCACAGGACCTGTCGAGGTAAGTTCTTCTTGGTCAAGTCAGTCAGGGGTTTGGCAAGTGTGCTGTAGTCTGGTACGAACCGTCTATAGTACCCTGCCGTGCCCAGGAAGGCTAGGACCTGAGTCTTAGTGATGGGGGTGGGCCAATTGGCGACAGCTTCTATCTTGGCCGGCTCTGGTCGCTGCTTTCCACACCCCACCCGGTGACCCAGGTACTGTACCTCGGCCATCCCAAAGTGGCATTTTTCTGGCTTCAGAGTCAGGCCAGCAGCCCGGATCTGATCCAGAACCATTCCTATGTGAGCTAAGTGGTCCTCCCATGACTCACTGTGGATCGCTATGTCGTCCAGGTAGGCGCAAGCAAAACTCTGGAAGCCATCCAGGAGCCTATCCACCAAGCGCTGGAATGTAGCTGGGGCATTCTTCATCCCAAACGGCATTACCCTAAACTGATATAAGCCGAATGGGGTGACGAATGCCGACTTGGGGATAGCCTCCGGGGCCAGGGGAATCTGCCAGTAACCTTTGCAGAGGTCAATAGTGGTCAGGTAATTTCCCCTGGCTATACGATCGAGTAGCTCGTCTACCCTGGGCATAGGGTAAGCGTCCGTCACGGTCTTTTCATTGAGCCTCCGATAGTCTACGCAGAACCGGGTGGTCCCATCTTTCTTGGGCACCAAGACAACTGGGGAGGCCCAGGGACTATCGGAGGGCTCAATTACCCTGAGTTGGAGCATCTCATCGATCTCCTTCTTCATTCCTATCCTAACTGCTTCGGGGATTCGGTACGGAGCCTGGCGCAAGGGAGCTTGTCCCGGAGTATCTACCTGGTGGGTGGTTAAAGTAGTGTACCCTGGCTTCGGGGAGAAGGTGAGGTGTTTGGACTGTAGGAGTTGGTTGAGCAGCTCCCTTTCAGTGGGGCTAAGTCGGTCTCCTATCTGAACCTGAGCCACTATACCTGTGGGGAGACTCTTTTCTAATAGGTCTGGAATGGGTAGACTGTCGGGGCCTTCCTGAGGGGAACAACATACGGCCGTCACGTTCTCTGGTCGCTCAAAATATTCCTTGAGCATGTTTACATGGAATGTCTTTCTAAGATTGTTGTCGTGGCAGCTAGCTATCACATAAGTGGTGTCTCCCCTTTTCTCTACGATCTGGTAGGGGCCCTGCCAGGACGCCTGCAATTTGTCTGTCTTCACCGGCTTAAGTACTAACACCTTTTGTCCTATGGTAAAGATTCTCTTTCGGGCCCCCCGATCGTACCATACTTTCTGTCTTCTCTGGGCCGACTGGAGATTAGCCCGCACGGATTTGGCTAATTGCTCCATTCGGTCCCTGAGTTCCAGCACGTATGGCACAATGGGGACACCGTCAGTCTCCATCTCTCCCTCCCAGTGCTCCCGGATCAGGTTTAGGGGTCCCCGTACCTTTCTTCCGTAGAGCAACTCGAAGGGAGAGAACCCTGTCGTTTCCTGGGGCACCTCCCGATAAGCAAAAAGGAGGTGCGGCAGGAAGCGTTCCCAGTCTCGGTATTCCTGAGTGAACGTCTTGAGCATTTGCTTGAGGGTCCCATTGAACCTCTCACACAGCCCGTTCGTCTGGGGGTGGTATGGGGAGCTCAGGAGGGACTTAATTTTGCAAACCTGCCAGAGTTGTTGGGTCAATTCAGCCGTAAATTGGGTGCCTCGGTCGGATAGGATTTCTTTTGGAAATCCTACCCGGGAGAACACCTGTACTAGTGCATTCGCTACCGTATCCGCTTGTATGTTGGATAGGGCGACAGCCTCTGGGTACCTGGTAGCGTAGTCCACTACGGTAAGAATGTAGCGCTTACCGGAGGGACTAGGGGTAGCCAGTGGTCCCACTAGGTCAATAGCAACCCGGCTGAAGGGTTCCTCTACAATGGGCATATTTACTAGATGGGCTTTAGGGTGATCGCCTCGCCTTCCTACTCGTTGACACACATCGCAGGTGTTACAGTAAGTTCTAACGTCAGCGTGTACCCCTGGCCAAAAGAACGTGTGAGTAATGCGGTGTAGGGTACGGGTTACAGCTAGGTGGCCTGCTAAGGGGATGTCATGGCCTATCTTGAGGATTTCTTGACGGTATTTGTGGGGCACTACCAGCTGTCGCCTACGCTGTCCCCTTTTCTCTGTCCAGCGGTATAGTTTCCCTTTTTCCCATAAGAATGTTTCATTATCTGCCCCGCCCCCTCCGGTCTCTGCTCGTTCCCGGTACTTTTGTAAGGTCGGGTCAGTCTTAGACTCTGTCTCGAAAGCATCTGGGGTGTCCCAGGGTATGGGGCCTAACATGTCAGGCAATGTCGGGGTAGGTCTTACCTGTGTCTCCCGCACTGGTGAGAGTTCTCGCTCCGTCCGGGCTTGGGCCCGTGTAGTCACTGGGTCCGCCTCGTTGTTGCATACTGGAGCATAGGCAGAAGTCATGGGGCCCAAATCATTGCCCAGTAGTACTTCGGCAGGTAAATTATCCATTATGCCCACGTTCACAGCCCCCTTTCCCGCTCCCCAATCAAGATGCACTTTAGCTGTTGGAATTTTGTACACATCCCCCCCCGCCACTCTAACGGCCACAGTCTGTCCAGATCGCTTGTGCTCCGGCACCAAATGACTCTGTACCAGCGTGATAGTAGCCCCTGTGTCTCTCAATCCCTCGGTAGATCGCCCCTCGAGCCATACCTTCTGCCGATGGTGCTGGCGGTTATCTGAGGCAGCATATACAGGGTCCGCCTCGTGAAGCGGCCCCAAATATTCCTCCATAGGGGCCTCTTGGTTAACACAGAGGGTCCGGGCCGGACGATATGCCCCAGAGGGGTAATTGTAATTCCTGGGTGTCTGGTGCGTATTAAGGGGGCAGCTAGCCATGAAATGCCCTGGTTGCTTGCATCGGTGGCAAGTCGGTCTGGGACGCTCAGAGCTGTTATTGGGTGGTCCTGAGTGTCGGGCGGGCCCTGCGGGCACTGGGGCTCGGAATTCAGCACGAGGGGGTGCACGGTAAACCTCTCTGGGTTCGTGAAGACGGGAGTCATAATGTTCATCGGCCAATTTGGCTGCTTCTTCTAAGGTAGAAGGTCGCCTGTCTCGCAGCCATTCCTTCCCTTGCTGTTCCATGCCATTATAAAAATGTTCTAAGAGAAACAATTGTAAAATTTCCTCCCCAGTCACCGCTTTACTTCCGCTCAGCCAGTGATTTGCCGCTCTCCGCATTCGGTGCGCCCATTCCATATGGGTATCGTTAGGCTTCTTTTCCGTGCCCCGAAACTGTCGGCGATACGTGTCCGGAGTTACAGCGTACCGTCGCAACAGTGTCTCCTTAACTAGCTCATACTGTGTCACTTCCTCAGCACCCAGAGTACGAAAGGCTTCCAGGGCTCGCCCGGATAGTTTCCCAGACAATATCGTGGGCCACTCTCTGTTGGGAATCTGGTGCAGGGCACATTGCCTTTCGAAGTCCGCCAAATATTCATCAATCCCTGTCTCGCTCTCTAGGAAGGGTCGAAATGCCGCATAGGGTATCTTGGGCCTCCCAGCATTTTCGACAGGGATGATTACCTGCGGGGCTTCAGCATTGCGGTGTGCGTTCGCTAGGTTGAGTTCGTGGGCTCGAGTCTCTCGTATATCCTTGTCCGCTTCCGCCATCAACTGCTGTACCAATTCCATGGAGGGGTTCGGCCCGTACAGTGAGAGCCTCTCCCGAACAATCCTGGTTTTTTCGTCACTAATCGTGGTCGGTGTTTCCGCCATTGTGAAGCTCTGATCCAGTTCGGTCAATTCTGCGATCAGCTCTCTCCTCGGCCGGTTGCTGGCGTACCCCCCTCTGCTTTCAAGTAAATCCTTTAGGGTTGTACGCTTCAATTTTTCGTAAGCGCTCTCCATCCGTTCTGTACCTCTCCTAGGAAATCCAGGAAAAATCCCACCGCTGCCGCCAAATGTTACGGTTACCCTTAGTCTCGCTGAGAGATGGACCGCTTAGTAGCCTGGATTCCTATTGCTGAAGAGGGGAGAAACTGCTTTCCATAGTATTCTATATGAGTCTCGCAAATGTAGAATAATCCCCCTTAGCTGTAGTACAGCTAGGATACCCTTCTGCCCACAAAAACGAGTCAACGCAGCGATTGAGGGACAACCAAGAACTGAGGACTGGGATGCCCAGCCTGCTTTTTATTTAGGTTACATGCACACAGGGCACTCCCAGGGGGGGAAGCATAAAATCCCCCATCACACATTTAGACAAAGCCCTTGGACAGGCCACCGCAGATAACAAGTACACACAAGAAAACAATTGAGTCCTTCTTATCACCTAGCAGTGAATGCTTATCACAAACTTAATTACAGTACACAATATGCTAGGAAACCTGCCTCAGAAAATAGTTTTCTCAAAACTGAACAGAGTTAACCCTTTATGAAATGATACTTGTTACAGTTTTCTTGGAGCCCTTCTTAGGCGCTGGCTTGGCTGGCTCAGGCATTGCTGCTGGGAAATAAGTTTCTTCACAACAAAATAACTAATGCTTCTGTAACAAGGACATATGGCATACTTTAGAAAATTAGATTACAGGAAAGGCATTGATTTTAGAAACACAGAGATCATTAGTTTCAACCGTGAAATCACAAAAAACTTTGATTATACACCAAGTACACTTATTTATCCTTAGGCCTTTTTAGCAGAGGCTCCAGGACCCTCAACAAAAACAAGAGCAGGGAGGTGGGCATAGGAGTACAATGGAGTGTGACAATAATAATGTGAAGGGGAAGATTGCGGAGTTGTGTCATTTTAATTTTGTTATTGTGGGAAATACTAGCAATGACCTTGCTCTGGTGAATCCATATTGCAAATGTGTTTTTTAAGGCACTGTTTGTCTATTTATTGAATATCAGCATTTGGTAATTGAAGCTCAACTTAAGGCTGATGAGAACCGACCTCTCTTCTAGCTGTTTGCAAATGTTGTTGCTCTGGACAAACATGTGAATAAGGGGCCATCAGCCATATTCTGCACGCAACCCCTTTGATGATTGACGATAAACATGTGTCACCTGCAAGCAGAGCCCGTTACTTCTGTCTAAATCATCTTCCTGCTATGGACAGCCCACTGTTTCCCACAGCAAGTCCGAAGCTTGAACTACAAGATTGTCTTGAGTATGGTAGGAAACCAAAGTTTATTTAATTCAGTACTATCTATCACCACAAAAAATGAACTTCTTGAAGCAACAAAAATGCCAGCAATTTCATGTGCTTATGGATGACAAGGACGTCCTGTCCTGTGGTGCACAGAGATGGAGAGGATTTTTGCCCTCCCTGTACACTACCCAGATGTCTACAACATCACCAGAAACACAAGACAGCAACTTTTGTGAAGTTCCTGGAGTGTTCCGGTAGCCATCTCTTTGCGCCCCAAAAGGAATTCTTTATTGTTGTTTTTGTATACATCCGACAATAGATTCGGAGACTGTGGTGACGCACATGTTAGTTACTGTTATTCCAGCTGTGGCAATATCAATTGGCATTAAAAAGGTAAGATTTGGGTGGGCGGAGCCTATACCTGTTGCGGTAGGACGTGTGTTTGAGGAGCTCCAGGTCTTACAATTTACTTAGGAGTAATTTTTCAACCTTAATTTAATTTTCTTTTTGGGATTCATACTCACACTTTCTGGGGCTATCCAAGAGGAGCCTGGTAAAAGCACTAGTAGTCACCCCTTATATCAACGGGTACCGAGACCTGTTTTTTGCGTTTCCAATATTGCGCCGTACCCCAAACTAATCCTGAATGAAAAAAAAAACTTAAAATTTGGACTAGTGACGCACATTTTATGCACGCTGTGGCAATTGCAATTTGCAATAAAAATAATCTGCTAACAACAACCACTACCTACGACCACACCTGACTCCTGAAGTCATGCTTCAGTTATTAAGTCAAGTTAAATTAATTTTTTTTTCTTTATTATGCACAGCAGAGGCTCCAGGACCCTCGACAAAACCAGCAGCAGGAAAGAGGACATATGGCATCCTTTTGAAAAAAATGATTATAGGAAAGGCATTGATTTCAGAAACACAGAGATCATTAGTTGCAAACGGTAAATCGAAAAAAACATTGATTAGACACCCAGTACACTTATTTTTCATTAGGCCTTTTTAATAAGAGGCTCCCGGAGCCTCAACCGAAACAACAGCATCAAAAAGTACATATGGCATCCTTGTGAATAATAGATTACTGGAAAGGCATTGATTTTAGAAACCCGTGGATAATTTTTTGCAAACGTGGAATCTAAAAAAACATAGATTATACACCCAGTACACTTCTTTATCCTTAGGCCTTTTTAGCAGAGGCTCCAGGACCCTCCACAAAACCAGCAGCTTGAAAGAGAACATATGGCATCCTTTAGAAAATTAGATTACAGGAAAGGCATTGATTTTAGAAACACAGAGATCATTAGTTGCAACCGTGAAATCACAAAAAACTTTGATTACACACTAAGTGCACTTATTTATCCTTAGGCCTTTTTAGCAGAGGCTCCAGGACCCTCCACAAAACCAGCAGCATGAAAGAGGACATATGGCATCCTTTAGAAAATTAGATTACAGGAAAGGCATTGATTTTAGAAACACAGAGATCATTAGTTGCAACCGTGAAATCTAAAAAAACATAGATTATACACCCAGTACACTTATTTATCCTTAGGCCTTTTTAGAAGAGTGTCCTGGAGCCTCAACAGAAAGAACAGCATGAAAGAGGACATATGGCATCCTTTAGAAAATTAGATTACAGGAAAGGCATTGATTTTAGAAACACAGAGATCATTAGTTGCAACCGTGAAATCACAAAAAAAATTTGATTATACACCAAGTACACTTATTTATCCTTAGGCCTTTTTAGCAGAGGCTCCAGGAACCTCCACAAAACCAGCAGCATGAAAGAGGACATATGGCATACTTTAGAAAATTAGATTACAGGAAAGGCATTGATTTTAGAAACACAGAGATCATTAGTTTCAACCGTGAAATCACAAAAAACTTTGATTATACACCAAGTACACTTATTTATCCTTAGGCCTTTTTAGCAGAGGCTCCAGGACCCTCCACAAAACCAGCAGCATGAAAGAGGACATATGGCATCCTTTAGAAAATTAGATTACAGGAAAGGCATTGATTTTAGAAACACAGAGATCATTAGTTGCAACCGTGAAATCTAAAAAAACATAGATTATACACCCAGTACACTTATTTATCCTTAGGCCTTTTTAGAAGAGTGTCCCGGAGCCTCAACAGAAAGAACAGCATGAAAGAGGACATATGGCATCCTTTTGAAAAATAGATTACAGGAAAGGCATTGATTTTAGAAAGACAGAAAAAAATTGTTACAAACGGGAAATCTAAAAAAACATTGAATAGACACCCAGTACACTTCTTTATCCTTCGGCCTTTTGACCAGAGGCTCCAGGACACTCAACAAAACCAGCAGTAGGAAAGAGGACATATGGCATCCTTTGTGAAAAAAAGATTCTAGGAAAGGCATTGATTTTAGAAACCCGGGGATAATTTGTTGCAACCGTGAATTTGAATAAAAAAAATGGTTGGATGGACACCCAGTACAATTCTTTCTCCCTAGGCCTTTTTATAAGAGGGTCCAGGACCCTCAAACAAAACACCAGCAGGAAAGGGGACATATGGCATACTTTTTAACAATACAGTAAGAGTACAGGAAAGGCATTGATTTTAGAAACCCATAGATAATTTTTTGCAAATGTAAATTTGAATCCAAAAAATGATTCGATGGACACCCAGTACACCACTTTCTCCTTAGGCCTTTTTATAAGAGGGTCCTGGACCCTCAAAAAAAAACCCAGCAGGAAAGAGGACATATGGCATACTTTTGAAAATTAGATTACAGGAAAGGCATTGATTTTAGAAACACAGAGATCAGTTATATGACCCGGGAAATAGAAAAAAAAACATTGATTGGACACCCAGTACACTTCTTTATCCTTAGGCCTTTTTAAAAGAGTGTCCCGGAGCCTCAACAGAAAGAACAGCATGAAAGCGGACATATGGCATCCTTTTGAAAAATAGATTACAGGAAAGGCATTGATTTTAGAAAGACAGAAAAAAATTGTTACAAACGGGAAATCTAAAAAAACATTGAATAGACACCCAGTACACTTCTTTATCCTTCAGCCTTTTGACCAGAGGCTCCAGGACACTCAACAAAACCAGCAGTAGGAAAGAGGACATATGGCATCCTTTGTGAAAAAAAAGATTATAGGAAAGGCATTGATTTTAGAAACCCGGGGATAATTTGTTGCAACCGTGAATTTGAATAAAAAAAATGGTTTGATGGACACCCAGTACAATTCTTTCTCCCTAGGCCTTTTTATAAGAGGGTCCAGGACCCTCAAACAAAACACCAGCAGGAAAGGGGACATATGGCATACTTTTTAACAATACTGTAAGAGTACAGGAAAGGCATTGATTTTAGAAACCCGGGGATAATTTGTTGCAACCGTGAATTTGAATTAAAAAAAATGATTGGATGGACACCAGGTACAATTCTTTAGCCATAATGCCTTTTTATAAGAGGGTCCAGGACCCTCAAACAAAAAACCAGCAGGAAAGAGGACATATGGCATACTTTTGAACAATAGAGTACAGGAAAGGCATAGATTTTAGAAACCCATAGAAATTTTTTTTTAAATGTAAATTTGAATAAAAAAAATGATTCGATGGACAGCCAGTACACCTCTTTCTCCTTAGGCCTTTTTATAAGAGGGTCCTGGACCCTCAAAAAAAACACCAGCAGGAAAGAGGACGTATGGCATCCTTTTGAACAATAGAGTACAGGTACAGCATTGATTTTACAAACCCAGAGATCATTTTGGTCAATTGTTAAATAGAAAAAACATAATTTATGCTTACCTGATAAATTCCTTTCTTCTGTAGTGTGATCAGTCCACGGGTCATCATTACTTCTGGGATATTACTCCTCCCCAACAGGAAGTGCAAGAGGATTCACCCAGCAGAGTTGCATATAGCCCCTCCCCTCTACGTCACCCCCAGTCATTCGACCAAGGACCAACGAGAAAGGAGGAACCAAGGGTGTAGTGGTGACTGGAGTATAATTTAAAAATAATTACCTGCCTTAAAAACAGGGCGGGCCGTGGACTGATCACACTACAGAAGAAAGGAATTTATCAGGTAAGCATAAATTATGTTTTCTTCTGTTAAGTGTGATCAGTCCACGGGTCATCATTACTTCTGGGATACCAATACCAAAGCAAAAGTACACGGATGACGGGAGGGATAGGCAGGCTCTTTTATACAGAAGGAACCACTGCCTGAAGAACCTTTCTCCCAAAAATAGCCTCCGAGGAAGCAAATGTGTCAAATTTGTAAAATTTGGAAAAAGTATGAAGCGAAGACCAAGTTGCAGCCTTGCAAATCTGTTCAACAGAGGCCTCATTCTTAAAGGCCCAAGTGGAAGCCACAGCTCTAGTGGAATGAGCTGTAATTCTTTCAGGAGGCTGCTGTCCAGCAGTCTCATAGGCTAAACGTATTATGCTACGAAGCCAAAAAGAGAGAGAGGTAGCAGAAGCTTTTTGACCTCTCCTCTGACCAGAGTAAATGACAAACAGGGAAGACGTTTGTCGAAATTCTTTAGTTGCCTGTAAGTAAAATTTTAGGGCACGAACTACATCCAGATTGTGCAGAAGACGTTCCTTCTTTGAGGAAGGATTTGGACACAAGGATGGAACAACAATCTCTTGATTGATATTCCTGTTAGTGACTACCTTGGGTAAGAACCCAGGTTTAGTACGCAGAACTACCTTATCCGAATGAAAAATCAAATAAGGAGAATCACAATGTAAGGCTGATAACTCAGAGACTCTTCGAGCCGAGGAAATAGCCATTAAAAATAGAACTTTCCAAGATAACAACTTTATATCAATGGAATGGAGGGGTTAAAACGGAACGCCCTGTAAAACGTTAAGAACAAGATTTAAACTCCATGGTGGAGCAACAGTCTTAAACACAGGCTTAATCCTCGCTAAAGCCTGACAAAAAGCCTGAACGTCTGGCACTTCTGACAGACGTTTGTGTAACAGGATAGACAGAGCTGAGATCTGTCCCTTTAATGAACTAGCAGATAAACCCTTTTCTAAACCTTCTTGTAGAAAAGACAATATCCTAGGAATCCTAACCTTACTCCAAGAGTAACCTTTGGATTCACACCAATATAGGTATTTACGCCATATTTTATGGTAAATCCTTCTGGTAACAGGCTTCCTAGCCTGTATTAAGGTGTCAATAACTGACTCAGAAAACCCACGTCTTGATAAAATCAAACGTTCAATTTCCAAGCAGTCAGCTTCAGAGAAGTTAGATTTTGATGTTTGAAAGGACCCTGTATCAGGAGGTCCTGTTTCAGAGGTAGAGACCAAGGTGGACAGGATGACATGTCCACCAGGTCTGCATACCAAGTCCTGCGTGGCCATGCAGGTGCTATCAGAATCACTGATGCTCTCTCCTGTTTGATTCTGGCAATCAATCGAGGAAGCATCGGGAAGGGTGGAAACACATAAGCCATCCTGAAGTCCCAAGGTGCCGTCAGGGCATCTATTAGGACTGCTCCTGGATCCCTGGATCTGGACCCGTACCGAGGAAGCTTGGCGTTCTGTCGAGACGCCATGAGATCTATCTCTGGTTTGCCCCAACGTCGAAGTATTTGGGCAAAGACCTCCGGATGAAGTTCCCATTCCCCCGGATGAAAAGTCTGACGACTTAAGAAATCCGCCTCCCAGTTCTCCACTCCCGGGATGTGGATTGCTGACAGGTGGCAAGAGTGAGACTCTGCCCAGCGAATTATCTTTGATACTTCCGTCATTGCTAGGGAGCTTCTTGTCCCTCCCTGATGGTTGATGTAAGCTACAGTCGTGATGTTGTCCGACTGAAACCTGATGAACTCCCGAGTTGTCAACTGGGGCCAAGCCAGGAGGGCGTTGAGAACTGCTCTCAATTCCAGAATGTTTATTGGCAGGAGACTCTCCTCCTGACTCCATTGTCCCTGAGCCTTCAGAGAATTCCAGACGGCACCCCAACCTAGAAGGCTGGCGTCTGTTGTTACAATTGTCCAGTCTGGTCTGCTGAAAGGCATCCCCCTGGACAGATGTGGCCGAGAAAGCCACCATAGAAGAGAATTTCTGGTCTCTTGATCCAGGTTCAGAGAAGGGGACAAGTCTGAGTAATCCCCATTCCACTGACTTAGCATGCACAATTGCAGTGGTCTGAGGTGTAAGCGAGCAAATGGCACTATGTCCATTGCCGCTACCATTAAGCCGATTACCTCCATGCATTGAGCCACCGATGGGTGTTGAATGGAATGAAGGGTGCGGCAAGCACTTTGAAGTCTTGATAACCTGTCCTCTGTCAGGTAAATCTTCATTTCTACAGAATCTATAAGAGTCCCCAGGAAGGGAACTCTTGTGAGTGGAACGAGTGAACTTTTCTTTTCGTTCACCTTCCATCCATGTGACCTTAGAAATGCCAGTACTAACTCTGTATGAGACTTGGCAGTTTGAAAGCTCGAAGCTTGTATCAGGATGTCGTCTAGGTACGGAGCTACCGAAATTCCCCGCGGTCTTAGTACCGCCAGAAGAGCACCTAGAACCTTTGTGAAGATTCTTGGAGCTGTAGCCAATCCGAATGGAAGAGCTACAAACTGGTAATGCCTGTCTAGAAAGGCAAACCTTAGATACCGGTAATGATATTTGTGAATCGGTATGTGAAGGTAAGCGTCCTTTAAGTCCACTGTGGTCATGTACTGACCTTCTTGGATCATGGGTAAAATTGTCCGGATAGTCTCCATTTTGAATGATGGAACTCTTAGGAATTTGTTTAGGATCTTTAAATCCAGGATTGGTCTGAAAGTTCCCTCTTTTTTGGGAACCACAAACAGATTTGAGTAAAACCCTTGTCCCTGTTCCGACCGTGGAACTGGATGGATTACTCCCATTAACAATAGTTCTTGTATGCAGCGTAGAAACGCTTCTTTCTTTGTTTGGTTTGTCGACAACCTTGACAGATGAAATCTCTCTCTTGGAGGAGAGTGTTTGAAGTCCAGAAGGTATCCCTGAGATATTATCTCTAGCGCCCAGGGATCCTGGACATCTCTTGCCCAAGCCTGGGCGAAGAGAGAAAGTCTGCCCCCCACTAGATCCGATCCCGGATCGGGGGCCCTCAATTCATGCTGTTTTAGTGGCAGCTGCAGGCTTCCTGGCCTGCTTACCCTTATTCCAGGACTGGTTAGGTCTCCAGCCTTGTCTGTAGCGAGCACCAGATCCTTCTTGTTTTGGAGTAGTGGAAGTTGATGCTGCTCCTGCTTTGAAATTCCGAAAGGAACGAAAATTAGACTGTCTAGCCTTAGGTTTGGCTTTGTCTTGAGGTAGGGCGTGGCCCTTACCTCCTGTAATGTCAGCGATAATTTCTTTCAAACCAGGCCCAAATAAGGTCTGTCCCTTGAAAGGTATATTAAGTAATTTGGACTTAGAAGTTACATCAGCTGACCAGGATTTTAGCCACAGCGCTCTGCGCGCTTGAATGGCGAATCCGGAATTCTTAGCCGTAAGTTTAATTAAATGTACTACGGCTTCCGAAATGAATGAATTAGATAGCTTAAGTACTCTAAGCCTGTCTGAAATGTCGTCCAGCGTAGCTGAGCTAAGATTGTCTTCTAGAGACTCAATCCAGAATGCCGCTGCAGCCGTGATCGGCGCAATGCATGCAAGGGGTTGCAATATAAAACCTTGTTGAACAAACATTTTCTTAAGGTAACCCTCTAATTTTTTATCCATTGGATCTGAAAAGGCACAGCTATCCTCTACCGGGATAGTGGTACGTTTAGCTAAAGTAGAAACTGCTCCCTCCACCTTAGGGACCGTTTGCCATAAATCCCGTGTGGTGGTGTCTATTGGAAACATCTTTCTAAATATCGGAGGGGGTGAGAACGGCACACCGGGTCTATCCCACTCCTTAGTAATAATTTCAGTTAGTCTTTTAGGTATAGGAAAAACGTCAGTACTTGTTGGTACAGCAAAATATTTATCCAACCTACACATTTTCTCAGGTATTGCAACTGTGTTACAATCATTCAGGGCCGCTAACACCTCCCCTAGTAAAACACGGAGGTTTTCCAGCTTAAATTTAAAATTTGAAATATCTGAATCCAATCTGTTTGGATCAGAACCGTCAGCCGCAGAATGAAGCTCTCCGTCCTCATGTTCTGCCAGTTGTGACGCAGTATCTGACATGGCCCTAACATTCTCAGCGCACTCTGTTCTCACCCCAGAGTGATCACGCTTGCCCCTTAGTTCTGGTAATTTAGCCAAAACCTCAGTCATAACAGTAGCCATATCTTGTAATGTTATTTGTAATGGCCGCCCAGATGTACTTGGCGTCGCCATATCGCGCACGTCCCGAGCGGGAGATGCAGGTACTGTCACGTGAGGCGAGTTAGTCGGCATAACTCTCCCCTCGTTGTTTGGTGAAATTTGTTCAATTTGTACAGATTGACTTTTATTTAATGTAGCATCAATACAGTTAGTACATAAATTTCTATTGGGCTCCACCTTGGCGTTAGTACAAATAGTACAGGTCTCATCTTCTGAATCAGACATGTTTAACAAACTAGCAAATAAACTTGCAATTTGGAAATACTATACAATTAAAACGCAATGAAAAAACGAACTGTGCTTGAAAAGCACTGAATAAATATAACAGATGAAATCAATCAGCTTTGTAAAACAAAATGCAACTTAGCAAAGGCTTGTACCCAGTAGCAAGAAATAACTAACCCTGAGGCATAAAAAGGTTAAAGAATAAACGTTTTTTATCACAGTCAACTACAATCTTACAGCTCTGTTAGATTACTTCCCTCAAATTAGCTTTGAAGATCTCCGGGTTCTGTAGAGATAAACCGGAACATGCAGGAAAAAACAATAAGCTTTTGACTGAAATTTTTGATGCGTAGTAAAAGCGCCAAAAAAGGTCCCACCCCCTCACACATAACAGTGAGAGAGATTAAAAACTGTCATAATTAGATCCAGCAACTGCCAAGTGGAAAAATAGTGCCCAAACATTTTATTCACCCAGTACCTCAGAAAATGAAAACGATTTTACATTCCAGCAAAAACGTTTAACATAATTAAGAGTTATTAAAAAGCCTGTTGCATTGCTATTAGGCTAAAGTCTTATATACACAGTGTAATTCCAGTGAAGTACCATTCACCAGAATATTAAAATGTAAATTATACATACATGATATAATGTCGGTATGGCAGGATTTTCTCAGCAATTCCATTGTTAGAAAATAAAAACTGCTACATACCTCTTTGCAGAATAAACTGCCCGCTGTCCCCTGATCTGAAGTTTACCTCTCCTCAGATGGCCGAGAAACAGCAATATGATCTTAACAACTCCGGCTAAAATCATAGTAAAAACTCTGGTAGATTCTTCTTCAAACTCTACCAGAGAAGGAATAACACACTCCGGTGCTATTAAAAAATAACAAACTTTTGATTGAAGAAATAAACTAATTAAAATCACCATAGTCCTCTCACACATCCTATCTAGTCGTTGGGTGCAAGAGAATGACTGGGGGTGACGTAGAGGGGACTGGGTGAATCCTCTTGCACTTCCTGTTGGGGAGGAGTAATATCCCAGAAGTAATGATGACCCGTGGACTGATCACACTTAACAGAAGAAATAAAAATGAGTGGCCAACCAGTACACCTCTTTCTCCTTAGGCCTTTTTATAAGATGGTCCTGGACACTCAAAAAAAACACCAGCAGGAAAGAGGACGTATGCCATCCTTTTGAACAATAGAGTACAGGTACGGCATTGATTTTACAAAACCAGAGATAATTTTGGTCAAATGAGAAATAGAAAATAAAAATGAGTGGACACCCAGTACACCTCTTTCACCTTAGGCCTTTTTATAAGAGTGTCCAGGACCCTCAAACAAAATACCAGCAGGAAAGAGAACATATGGCATACTTTGGAACAATAGAGTACTGGTACGGCATTGATTTGTGAAACCCACAGATAATTGTTTGTAAAAGTGAAATAGCACCAAAAACCATGCTTGGACTCCCACTCCAGGTCGTTCTCCTTCAGCTTTTTTATAAGAGGGTCCAGCACCCTCAACAGAAACAACTGCAGGAAACACCACCACATATGCCATCCTTTTGCACAAGCGAGTACAGGTATGGCATCCATTTTAGAAACCCAAAGATAATTGAGAGGAACCAGGAACATTTTTATAAAAACTGGATGGGGCAACCATTACTACAGGTTGTTCTCCTTCAGCCTTTTTATATCATGGGCCATGACCCGCAACAGGCACAACAGCATGAAATAAAACATATGCCACCCTTTTGCACAATAGAGTACAGGTATGTCATAGATGGAACACGGAGATAATTTAGATCAACCAAGAGACGGATAAAGATGCTTGGTCGGTCCTACTCTTTCAAATTTATTGCATTTTGCGTTCAATTGAATGGTCCACCGGATATGAGTGGTGTGTAAAGTTGTACAATTCGTAACAGTTTAATCACTAGTGTTATGTGCCTTATTTTTTAAATTTGAGTTTTGTACCCACAGAGATGCAGCAGAGGCCAGAAAAATTAGGAATGTACAAATGACTGAAACATTGGGGTATTGTTGGAGCAACTGCTGTAGCAGCGGCCAGAAAAATCGATGTTTGTAAAACATTTATAAAGTGCCCTAAAAGCTTGTGGCTTGAACACTAGTTGTTGACGGATAAGTCAAGCAAGTCCTCCGTCTTTATAACCAAAAAAAAAAGGCCAACCTGTGTACCAGTTGTAGCCCAAGGCAGCTCATATCATCATCAGTAGTTTTTTATTCAAATGTATCGCCCAATGTCAGTCCCTTCGGGATCCAGCCCTCATTCATTTTTATAAAAGTGAGATAGTCAAGGCTTTTTTGACCTAGGCGACTTCTCTTCTCAGTGACAAAACCTCCTGCTGCACTAAAAGTCCTTTCGGACAGGACACTTGAAGCGGGGCAGGCCAGAAGTTCCATTGCAAATTGGGATAGCTCAGGCCACAAGTCCAGCCTGCACACCCAGTAGTCAAGGGGTCCATCGCTCCTGAGAGTGTCGAGATCCGCAGTTAAAGCTAGGTAGTCTGCTACCTGTCGGTTGAGTCTTTCTCTAAGGCTGGATCCCGAAAGGCTCTGATGGTGCATGGGAGTTAAAAAGGTACGCATGTCCTCCATCAACAAGACGTCAGGAAAGCGCCCGGTCCTTGCCGCTGTGGTCGTGGGAGGAGGAGGATTAATTTCATCTCTTCCCCTGTTACATTCCCGTGGTGCTGTGACATCACCCTTATACGCTGTGTAAAGCATAGTTTTTAATTTATTATGAAAATGCTCCATCCTTTCCGACTTGCGGGAATTTGGTAACATTTCAGGCACTTTATGCTTATACCGGGGGTCGAGGAGCGTGGACACCCAGTACAGGTCGTTCTCCTTCAGCTTTTTTATACGAGGGTCCCTCAACAGGCACGACAGCATGAAAGAACCCATTTGAACAAGGTTGGATGCTGAGCTAATCATGTCGCGTTCCTCCTCCTCACTGATCTCACTGATGGTATCTTCTTCCCCCCAGCCACGTACAACACCACGGGTACCAGAGAGGTGACAACAACGAGCACCCTGGGATGACTGTTGTGCTCGGTCTTCCTCCTCCTCATCCTCCCCAAAGCCACATTCCTCCTCTGACTCCTCTTCCTCACAATCCTCTTCCTGCGTTGCCGCAGGTCCAGCAAGCAATGCTGATTCGGCTGTTTGTGGGGGTGATGGACACCACAACTCTTCCTCTTCCTCTTCACGCTCATCTACTGCCTGATCCAGCACTCTTCGCAGGGCATGCTCCAGAAAGAAAACAAATGGTATGATGTCGCTGATGGTGCCTTCGGTGCGACTGACAAGGTTTGTCACCTCCTCAAAAGGACGCATGAGCCTACAGGCATTGCGCATGAGCGTCCAGTAATTTGGCAAAAATATCCCCAGCTCCCCAGAGGCTGTCCTAGCACCCCGGTCATACAAATACTCATTAACAGCTTTTTCTTGTTGGAGCAGGCGGTCAAACATTAGGAGTTTTGAATTCCACCGTGTCGGGCTGTCGCAAATCAAGCGCCTCACTGGCAGGTTGTTTTGACGCTGGATATCAGACAAGTGCGCCATGGCCGTGTAGGAACGCCTGAAATGGCCACACACATTCCTGGCCTGCTTCAGGACGTCCTGTAAGCCTGGGTACTTATGGAAAAATCGTTGTACAATCAGATTACACACATGTGCCATGCACGGCACATGTGTCAACTTGCCCAATTTCAATGCCGCCACCAAATTACTTCCATTGTCAGAAACAACCTTGCCAATCTCCAGTTGGTGCGGAGTCAGCCACTGATCCACCTGTTCGTTCAGGGCGGTCAGGAGTGCTGGTGCGGTGTGACTCTCCGCTTTCAGGCAAGTCAACCCCAAGACGGCGTGACACTGCCATACCCGGGATGTAGCATAGTACCTGGGGAGCTGGGGGGGTGCCATAGATGTGGAGCAAGACGCAGAAGTTGAAGAGGACTCAGCCGAGGAAGAGGTTATGGAAGAGGATGGAGTAGGAGGAGTAGAGGAGGTAGCAGCAGGCCTGCCTGCAAGTCGTGGCGGTGTCACCAACTCTTCTGCAGAGCCACGCATTCCATGCTTGTCAGAAGTCAGCAGGTTTACCCAATGCGCAGTGTAGGTGATATACCTGCCCTGACCATGCTTTGCAGACCAGCTATCCATGGTCATATGGACCCTTGCCCCAACGCTGTGTGCCAGACATGCCATAACTTCCTTTCTCACAACAGAGTACAGGTTTGGGATTGCCTTTTGTGAAAAGAAATTTCTGCCAGGTACCTTCCACTGCGGTGTCCCAATAGATACAAATTTTTTGAAAGCATCAGACTCCACCAGCTTGTATGGTAAAAGCTGGCGGGCTAAGAGTTCAGACAAGCCAGCTGTCAGACGCCGGGCAAGGGGGTGACTTTGAGAAATTGGCTTCTTACGCTCAAACATGTCCTTGACAGACACCTGACTGTGGGCAGATGACCAGGAACTGCTACGTAAGAGAGACTGAGTCGAGGATGGTTGAGAGGGGGCAAGGAGGACAGCACTGGTTAACGTGGCTGAAGATGCTGGAGCAGGAGGAGGAGGGCGGCTTTCACTTTGTGTGCTGCTTCTACTCATGTGTTCTTCCCATCGGCCTTTGTGATGGGAGACCATGTGCCTTCGCAAAGCAGTTGTACCTAGGTGGCTGTTGGACTTCCCACGACTCAGTTTCTTTTGGCACAGGTTGCAAATGGCATCGCTGTTGTCAGAGGCAGACACACAAAAAAAATGCCACACTGCTGAGCTCTGCGATGACGGCATTCTGGTGGTGGCAACAGCATGCGTTGATGTGCGTCGGCGGGCTGTCTGGCTGACCTCTGGTGACGATGCATGCTGTCTGACTGTGCCACTAGCTCCTTGAGACGACCTCCCCGTGCTTCCAAATCGTCTCCTCCTCCTCTCTGTCTCCCCATCTGAACTTTCCCCCTCTTCTTCTTCTCTTCTAGCAGGCACCCACGTGACATCCACCGACACATCATCATCAACCGCTTCACTTGTATCTGAAACATCAAGAAAGGAAGCAGCAGCGGGTACAACATCACCATCATCATCACACCGTACCTCCATGTCGGTAATGCTGCCTGACTGAGACTGATCACTATTATCTACATCCTCTGTCAATGATGGTTGCGCATCACTCATTTCTTCAAAATGATGTGTCAATAACTCCTGTGACAGATCAAGTGAAGCGGCTGTGGTGCTAGTGTTGGTGGTGGCGACAGGCGGCGGAGTGTCACTGGTCACTTGAGACCTGCCCAAAGCACAGCTGGACTTAGATGGTGCGTCAAGGTTAGGAGGACTAGCAGCGGAAGCTGAAGAAGATTGGGTTTCCTGTGTTAGCCATTCAACTAGGTCCTCCTCAGAAGTTTTTGCATCCCCCCTGGCACCCGGCGTCTGAACAATGTGCATATTTGTAGGGTCTAAAGGAATCACAGCACCACGACCACGACCACGGAACCTGCGGGGTGGCCTGCCTCTGCCTGTCATTTTTTTTTAAATGGACACTAACAATACTATTACACCAATTGAGTGGTGGCACTGTGAAAGTGGGCACAGTATACGCTGTGAGACTGACAACAACAAAAAAGACAGATGTTTTAAAAATCACAAATTGTTAATTTTTTTAAATATTACTAGTACTGTGGCAACAAATATGATTGTTTGGCACTATTTGGCAAATGAGCCTGTCTGGCACACACGCTGGGAGAAAGGAAACTGCAATTCAATGGCACTAGGAGACTGAAGAATCACAGTCAAAACAGTTATGATTAACAAAAATTCCAATCCTGTTACAATAAATATGAGTGGTGGCACTAATTGGCTAGTTGGGACTGGCACACAGGCAGGCAGGCAGGCAGGAGGAAAATGCAATTCAAGGGCACTAGTAGACTGCAGATTGACAGTCAAAACAGTGTTGATTGACAAATTTTGCAATACTGTTAAAAGAAATATGATTGCTAGCACTAATTGGATAGTTGGGCCTGGCACACAGGCTGGCAGGCAGTAGAAAAGTGCAATTCAAAGGCACGAGCAAACTGAGGGTTAAGATCATCAACAATAAAGATGTTTTTAATTGTAATTAGTAACTATACTGTGACAAAATATTTGGATTGGTGTAAATAGTTGGCAAGACGGCCTGGCACAAAAGGATGGCAGGCAGGAGGGAGATGCAATTCAAGGACACTAGGAGACTGATTACTGACAGTCTAAACAGTGATGATTGACAATTTTTGCAATACTGTTAACAGAAATATGATTGCTGACAACAATTGGCTAGGTGGGGGCCTGGCTCACAGCAGGCTGCAAGGCAGGAGGAAAGTGCGTTTCAATGGCACCAGCAAAATGACGATTCAAATCACAGCAACTATTACCAAAAATTTTAATTTTTAATTATTAGAATACTGTCACAACAAATATGATTGGTGTAAATATTTTTTAAGTAGGCCTGGCACACAGGCTTGGAAGGCTGTAGAAAAGTGCAATTCAAAGGCACGAGCAAACTGAGGGTTAAGATCATCAACAATAAAGATTTTTTTAATTGTAATTAGTAACTATACTGTGACAAAATATTTGGATTGGTGTAAATAGTTGGCAAGACGGCCTGGCACAAAAGGATGGCAGGCAGGAGCGAGATGCAATTCAAGGACACTAGGAGACTGATTACTGACAGTCTAAACAGTGATGATTGACAATTTTTGCAATACTGTTAACAGAAATATGATTGCTGACAACAATTGGCTAAGTGGGGGCCTGGCTCACAGCAGGCTGCAAGGCAGGAGGAAAGTGCGTTTCAATGGCACCAGCAAACTGACGATTCAAATCACAGCAACTATTACCAAAAATTTTAATTTTTAATTATTAGAATACTGTCACAACAAATATGATTGGTGTAAATATTTTTTAAGTAGGCCTGGCACACAGGCTTGGAAGGCTGTAGAAAAGTGCAATTCAAAGGCACGAGCAAACTGAGGGTTAAGATCATCAACAATAAAGATTTTTTTAATTGTAATTAGTAACTATACTGTGACAAAATATTTGGATTGGTGTAAATAGTTGGCAAGACGGACTGGCACAAAAGGATGGCAGGCAGGAGGGAGATGCAATTCAAGGACACTAGGAGACTGATTACTGACAGTCTAAACAGTGATGATTGACAATTTTTGCAATACTGTTAACAGAAATATGATTGCTGACAACAATTGGCTAGGTGGGGGCCTGGCTCACAGCAGGCTGCAAGGCAGGAGGAAAGTGCGTTTCAATGGCACCAGCAAACTGACGATTCAAATCACAGCAACTATTACCACAAATTTTAATTTTTAATTATTAGAATACTGTCACAACAAATATGATTGGTGTAAATATTTTTTAAGTAGGCCTGGCACACAGGCTTGGAAGGCTGTAGAAAAGTGCAATTCAAAGGCACGAGCAAACTGAGGGTTAAGATCAACACTAAAAAAATTTTTTATTTAAATTAATAACTATACTGTCTGACTGTGACAACAATTATGATTGGTGTAAATAGTTGGCTAGACGGCCTGGCACAAAAGGCTGGCAGTGGCAGGCAGGAGGTAAATGAAATTCAATGGCCCTAGGAGACTGAATATTTGCAGTCCAAAAAATTATGTTTTTTTTTTTTTTTATTACTGTTACAAGAATTGTGATTGGTGCCACTAATTGGCTACTTGGGCCTGGCAGACAGGCTGGCAGATATGAGTCGTGGATGGTAGGTAGGGCAGTAATTTAACACAGTATGCTGTGTAAGTGACAAAAACACAGGACTGATAGAAAATTAAGTTACATTACACTAGCAAAATATTTTAAAATTTTAGATTTTAATATTAAAATTATGTTAAGAAGTGCAATGCACATATGACTCTATGAGTGGTCGCACTGGCTGGCTGCTACGTAGGGCAGCAATTAAAACAACAGTATGCTGTGTAAGTCAGATAGACAGTTAGACACATGATAGAAAATACAATTAGATTACACTAGCATAATGATTTAAAGACTTTTTTTGGGAAATTTTAAGAAAAAGGTTACGCACATACATATGAGTCGTGGCTGATAGCCTTGGAAGGGCAGCTATTAAAAACAGTAGGCTATGTATGTCGGATACACACACGCCTGATAGAAAATACTATTAGACTACACTAGAAAAATGATTGAAATTATTTTTTTGGGGGGGAAATTAAAAAAAGGTTAAACACATATGAGTCGTGGCTCATAGACTAGGGAGGGCAGCAAGTAAACACAGTAGGCTCTCTATGTCAGCAAAACACACAGGCCGGATAGAAAATTAGATTTGATTACACTAGCAAACAAATTTAAACTTTTTTTTTTATATATTAAAATTAAGGTGAAAGAAAAATAGATATGAGTGCTGGGTGGCTGCCTGGCACAGACCAATTAACCAAAAGACTGAAAAAAAATGAGGTATATTAATGCTGAGTGAGCCTGACAGACACAGGCATGATAGTAAATGTAATTAGATTACACTAGAAAAACATTTTTTTGTGTTTTTTTTAAAATTAAAAATAATGTTATAAACGGATATTAACACTGCTGGCTGCTGGCTGGCACAGAGCAATGAACCAGAGTATATGCTGTGTGACACTGGCCTGATAGAAAATGAAAAAAAATTACACTAGAAAAATAATTATATTTTTGGGTTAGTTAAATTTAAACTAATGTTGTTAGGGAGATATCAGTGGTGGCAGTAGTCACAGCATATGCTGTGAGCCTTAAACACACAGCTGAAAGCCAGGCAAATGCTAATAAGAAAAAAATAAATAAAAAAAAAAAAAAACGGCACGAAATATAGCCCTAAAAAGGGCTTTTTGGGGTGCTGTGCTTGCAGCAGAGATGAGTGGAGTCCTTCTGGACTGTAAATACACTAGCCTAGCTATGTTTTTCCTATGAATGTCAGGAGCAAAAACATAACACGTCCTATCATTAAAAAAGCAAGGTCGTTATGAGTCTAAAATGGCGGATTCCGAGTAGCTGGGAGTGTCTGATGTTGATTGGCTCTAATGTGTCAGACGGCTGTGACATAAAGGGTCAAAGTTTCCACAATGATGACACATAGGGGCGGATCGAACATTGCCATGTGTTCGCCCACAAACGCGAACGCGAACAACCTATGTTCGCTGTGAACCGTTCGCGGGCTAACAGTTCGGGACATCACTAGTGTTAATATGTGTATATATATTTGTAAATACATATACACAAATAAACACATCCTGCCAAATGACCTGTTTTTTGTGGTAACTGTACACTTTCTAAGTCTCTCTTTTGGTATGTGCCTGTAGTCTGTGAAATGTTATGTATTTTCTTTGCTGATATCTTTCTCTGATATCTTTGCTATGTTTCTAATTGTATAAGTTCACTAATGGTATAATTCCAGCCTCCTCCAAATTCTATTGTCTGTTTTTTAACTTCTCTCACCCTGCTTCAA
Organism: Bombina bombina; assembly: GCF_027579735.1. NCBI lineage: Eukaryota > Metazoa > Chordata > Amphibia > Anura > Bombinatoridae > Bombina > Bombina bombina. The sequence goes on from NC_069503.1 coordinate 59,845,815, forward strand.
ATGTTTCCAATTGGCCTTTTGACTGTCTTTGATCATGTCATTAATTTATTGCAATCAGCTGAATGCTCTGGCCTTCAAATGTGTTACTGCTATAGGGTAGCATTGCAGATAGCATTATTGTAACATCATATGTTCAAATCCCTAATTGAACATCTATAAGTGAGGCACTAATAATTATACAAGAATAAAGTGAACATCTATAAGTGAGGCACAAAGAATTATACGAGAATTAAGTGAACATCTATAAGTGAGGCACAAAGAATTATACAAGAATTAAGTGAACATCTATAAGTGAGGCACAAAGAATTATACAAGAATTAAGTGAACATCTATAAGTGAGGCACAAAGAATTATACAAGAATTAAGTGAACATCTATAAGTGAGGCACAACGAATTATACAAGAATAAAGTGAACATCTATAAGTGAGGTACTAAGAATTATACAAGAATTAAGTGAACATCTATAAGTGAGGCACAAAGAATTATACAAGAATTAAGTGAACATCTATAAGTGAGACACTAAGAATTATACAAGAATTAAGTGAACATCTATAAGTGAGGCACTAAGAATTATACAAGAATTAAGTGAACATCTATAAGTGAGGCACTAAGAATTATACAAGAATTAAGTGAACATCTATATGTGAGGCACAAAGAATTATACAAGAATTAAGTGAACATCTATAAGTGAGGTACTAAGAATTATACAAGAATTAAGTGAACATCTATATGTGAGGCACAAAGAATTATACAGGAATTAAGTGAACATCTATAAGTGAGGCACTAAGAATTATACAAGAATTAAGTGAACATCTATATGTGAGGCACAAAAAATTATACAAGAATTAAGTGAACATCTATAAGTGAGGCCCTAAGAATTATACAAGAATTAATTGAACATCTATAAGTGAGGCACTAAGAATTATACAAGAATTAAGTGAAAATCTATATGTGAGGCACAAAGAATTATACAAGAATTAAGTGAACATCTATAAGTGAGGCACTAAGAATTATACAAGAATTAAGTGAACATCTATAAGTTAGGCACTAAGAATTATACAAGAATTAAGTGAACATCTATAAGTGAGGCACACAGAATTATACAAGAATTAAGTGAACATCTATAAGTGAGGCACTAAGAATTATACAAGAATTAAGTGAACATCTATAAGTGAGGCACTAAGAATTATACAAGAATAAAGTGAATATCTATAAGTGAGGCACAAAGAATTATACAAGAATTAAGTGAACATCTATAAGTGAGGCACAAAGAATTATACAAGAATTAAGTGAACATCTATAAGTGCAGCACAAAGAATTATACAGTAATTAAGTGAACATCTATAAGTGAGGCACAAAGAATTATACAGGAATTAAGTGAACATCTATAACTGAGGCACTAAGAATTATACAAGAATTAAGTGAACATCTATAAGTGAGGCACTAAGAATTATACAAGAATTAAGTGAACATCTATAAGTGAGGCACTAAGAATTATACAAGAATTAAGTGAACATCTATAAGTGAGGCACTAAGAATTATACAAGAATTAAGTGATCATCTATAAGTGAGGCACACAGAATTATACAAGAATTAAGTGAACATCTATAAGTGAGGCACACAGAATTATACAAGAATTAAGTGAACATCTATAAGTGAGGCACTAAGAATTATACAAGAATTAAGTGAACATCTATAAGTGAGGCACAAAGAATTATACAAGAATTAAGTGAACATCTATAAGTGAAGCACAAAGAATTATACAGGAATTAAGTGAACATCTATAAGTGAGGCACAAAGAATTATACAGGAATTAAGTGAACATCTATAACTGAGGCACTAAGAATTATACAAGAATTAAGTGAACATCTATAAGTGAGGCACTAAGAATTATACAAGAATTAAGTGAACATCTATAAGTGATGCACTAATAATTATACAAGAATTAAGTGAACATCTATAAGTGAGGCACAAAGAATTATACAAGAATTAAGTGAATATCTATAAGTGAGGCACAAAGAATTATACAAGAATTAAGTGAACATCTATAAGTGAGGCACTAAGAATTGGACAAAAAAATTATACAATATTTGAACAAGGATTAGGCAAGTCCTGTTTAATACTGAGTTTTATTCACTATTTGCCTATTTTGTAAAAATGCTCAATATCTTCATATTTCTTTTTGCTACCTTTTGTCTCTATAACAAACTGCTTTAATCAATAACTCCTCCCCCTCACCCCCTGATCTGTTCATTAGCCCATCTCTCTTAAAGGGACATTCCAGACACAATCTTAATGCACATAGATTAATTACATCTTTGCATAGAAACATATTTGCAATATAAATGTATTAGCAAAAATCCTTCTAGTAAAAGTTATCAGTGCTTTAGTGTTAACCTTTATCTCTGCACGTGCATGTGAAGCATAGCTAGATATTGTCACTGCACACACATTTTAAATAAGGCAGCTGCTCAGATCATCACTGGGGCTTGTATCATGTCAGCAATTAGCAAATTAAGTCATTACCAGATGGCACAAGCACCATAGGCTCTCTGAGCAAGTGTTGTGATTAAAATGCTGGTGCACGGTACATACCTAAATACACTTTTGAAACAGCGATAGCCTTTATTAGAAGCATTTTTGCTAATGCATGTATATTAAAAAACTGCTTCTGTTCAATATCGAAATGCACCCATGTGGTTTATAATTTTGTCTGGGATATCCCTTTAACCTCACCTTACTTTTGTATTCATAACTTTACACATTCCTAAATACTCTCCCCCTTGCACCTCATCCCAAAATCATTACTGCAAATCACATCTCATCTCATGTCACTCTCCCTTTTGCTTATTCTAGCTGATGGTGACATCTCCCCTAATCCTGGCCCCTACAACTTCCTAGCCTTGCACCCCCATGTGTGCCTTTCAATAGACTTCAAAAACAAAATTCTGGTAACCTTAAAGGGACAGTATACACTCATTTTCATATAACTGCATGTAATAGACACTACTATAAAGAATAAGATGCACAGATACTGATATAAAAATCCAGTATAAAACTGTTTAAAAACTTACTTAGAAGCTCTCAGTTTAGCTCTGTTAAAAAGGTAACTGGAAAGCCAACTGGAAAATAGGAATTAAGACACCCCCTCCCCCTTCTTTTGCAAATGAAAAGACCCTTTACACAAACAAGAGCAAGATGGATTAGGTAGCTGACGGTATTCTCCTAAAACTTTGGGGCTTGGTAATGGGTCTGAAAGGAATTAAGACACCCCCTCCCCCTTCTTTTGCAAATGAAAAGACCCTTTACACAAACAAGAGCAAGCTGGATTAGGTAGCTGACGGTATTCTCCTAAAACTTTGGGGCTTGGTAATGGGTCTTTATCTCTCTCAATCTTCTGTCTCTCACAGAAACCTGACTCTCTCCTTCAGACACAGCTTCCTCAGCTGCACTGTGCCATGGGGGTCTCCACTTCAGCCACATGCCTAGGTCTGATATACACATACACATATATACTGTATACCCTTTGGCGGGTTTATATTTCTAACACTCGAGAACGCATGCTGTTATAACTTTTGTGTAAAATATATTTTTTAAAATGTTTTTTTTGACAGTGTTAATATGAGTGTAAGTGAACTTTATTATATATTTTTGAAGAGCTATCTGGAGATACCCAAACTAGAATCAAAATGTGTCAGGAAGGTTATAGCTACACCATGCCCAAGTACAAAGAGAGGTGTAGTGTGTATTAACTCATCACTAGCACAGAGAGCAGCACAGTGTGTATTAACCCTTCACTAGCACAGAGAGCTGCACAGTGTGTATTAACCATTCACTAGCACAGAGAGCAGCACAGTGTGTATTAACCCTTCACTAGCACAGAGAGCAGCACAGTGTGTATTAACCCTTCCCTAGCACAGAGAGCAGTACAGTGTGTATTAACCCTTCACTAGCACAGAGAGCAGTACAGTGTGTATTAACCCTTCACTAGCACAGAGAGCAGCACAGTGTGTATTAACCCTTCACTAGCACAGAGAGCAGCACAGTGTGTATTAACCCTTCACTAGCACAGAGAGCAGCACAGTGTGTATTAACCCTTCACTAGCACAGAGAGCAGCACAGTGTGTATTAACTCGTCACTAGCACAGAGAGTAGCACAGTGTGTATTAACCCTTCACTAGCACAGAGAGCAGCACAGTGTGTATTAACCCTTCACTAGCACAGAGAGCAGCACAGTGTGTATTAACCATTCACTAGCACAGAGAGCAGCACAGTGTGTATTAACCCTTCACTAGCACAGAGAGTAGCACAGTGTGTATTAACCATTCACTAGCACAGAGAGCAGCACAGTGTGTATTAACCCTTCACTAGCACAGAGAGCAGCACAGTGTGTATTAACCCTTCACTAGCACAGAGAGCTGCACAGTATGTATTAATCCTTTACTAGCACAGGGAGCTGTATTATTGTGTATTAACCTTTCACTGTCACAGAGAGCAGCACAGTGTGTATTAACCCTTCACTAGCACAGATAGCTGCACTGTGTGTATTAACCCTTCACTAGCACAGAGAGCAGCACAGTGTGTATTAACCCTTCACTAGCACAGAGAGCAGCACTGTGTGTATTAACCCTTCACTAGCACAGAGAGCTGCACTGTGTGTATTAACCCTTCACTAGCACAGAGAGCTGCACTGTGTGTATTAACCCTTCACTAGCACAGAGAGCAGCACAGTGTGTATTAACCCCTTTACAAAGGCAGAGAGCCACAGAGAGTGTATTAACCCTTTCACTAGCACTAACAATTAAACAGCAGTTACTATTTTGTTGCCTGGCACAAGCAGGTAAATAACAGGCACTAAAAGGACAACATTTATAAAAACTGATCATTTTTAAGCAGTGCAGAAATAAACACAAACTTATAATCACACAATACACAGAGCCTGACTCACTCACCCGGCTGCAGCTGTACAGAGAAGGGTCTAGCTGCAAACTGGAGCTCCACTCTAGACAGGAAACATGTGACCTCCACTGACTCTAGACAGGAAACATGTGACCTCCATTCAAAGCTTTTTTTTTTTTTTTAATCAACTTTAATGTAACAAACAACCTATAGACAATCATTCTGAAAACGAAACATTTTGCAGCTTTCTTGTTCTTCTGAATGTGCACTCACAGTGGTTACCTTATAAATGACAATCAGCATAAACCACTGTGAGTGCACATTAAGAAGAACAAGAAAGCTGCAAAATGTTTCATTTTCAGAATGATTGTCTATAGGTTGTTTGTTACATTAAAGTTGATTTAAAAAATAAAAAAGCTTTCAGTGGTGGTCACATGTTTCCTGTCTAGAGTCAGTGGAGGTCACATGTTTCCTGTCTAGAGTCAGCGGAGGTCACATGTTTCCTGTCTAGAGTCAGCGGAGGTCACATGTTTCCTGTCTAGAGTCAGTGGAGGTCACATGTTTCCTGTCTAGAGTGGAGCTCCAGTTTGCAGCTAGACTACTTTGGCTATACAGGAAGTAAGAGGAAGAATGATATAAAACCACATCTCCCAGAAAATACCCTGAGAAGTCACATGTCAATCAGCAGCCAATCAGGCAAACAGAAAATGTGTCTCAATTTTAAAGACGGGTTGGATGTTAATTAAAATGTAATGCTGCAAATTCATAAGAATGACAGAAACTGAGTACATTGTCCTTGTTATATTATTCCTTAGCAGATACCAGTTACACAATATATAGTATTAACACTAGCACATAACAACTACACAATATATATTATTAACACTAGCACATAACAACTACACAATATATATTATTAACACTAGCACATAACAACTACACAATATATATTATTAACACTAGCACATAACAGTTACACAATATATAATATTAATACTAGCACATAACAATTACAATATATATTATTAACACTAGCACATAACAGTTACTCAATATATATTATTAACACTAGCACATAACAGCTACACAATATATATTATTAATACTAGCACATAATAGCTACACAATATATATTATTAACACTAGCACATATCAGCTACATAATATATATTATTAACACTAGCACATAACAGCTACATAATATATATTATTAAATCTAGAACATAACAGTTACACAATATATATTATTAACACTAGTACATAACAGTTACACAATGTATATTATTAACACTAGCACATAACAGTTATACAATATATATCATTAACACTAGCACATAACAGCTACACAATATATATTATTAACACTAGCACATAACAGCTACACAATATATATTATTAACACTAGCACATATCAGCTACATAATATATATTATTAACACTAGCACATAACAGCTACATAATATATATTATTAACACTAGCACATAACAGCTACATAATATATATTATTAAATCTAGAACATAACAGTTACACAATATATATTATTAACACTAGTACATAACAGTTACACAATGTATATTATTAACACTAGCACATAACAGTTACACAATATATATCATTAACACTAGCACATAACAGTTACACAATATATATTATTAACACTAGCACATAACAGCTACACAATATATATTATTATCCCTAGCACATAACAGCTACACAATATATATTATTAACACTAGCACATAACAGTTACACAATATATATTATTAACAACACTAGCACATAACAGCTACACAATATATATTATTAACACTAGCACATAACAGCTATACAATATATATTATTAACACTAGCACATAAAAGCTACACAATATATATTATTAACACTAGCACATAACAGTTACACAATATATATTATTAACACTAGCACATAACAACTACACAATATATATTATTAACACTAGCACATATCCGCTACACAATATATATTATTAACACTAGCACATAACAACTACACAATATATATTATTAACACTAGCACATAACAGTTACACAATATATATTATTAACACTAGCACATAACAACTACGCAATATATATTATTAACACTAGCACATATCCGCTACACAATATATATTATTAACACTAGCACATAACAACTATACAATATATATTATTAAAAATACCACGTAACAGTTACACAATATATATTATTAACACTAGCACATAACTACTACACAATATATATTATTAACACTAACACATAACAACTACACAATATATATTATTAACACTAGCGCATAACAACTACACAATATATATTATTAACACTAGCACATAACAACTACACAATATATATTATTATCACTAGCACATAACAGCTATACAATATATATTATTAACACTAGCACATAACAGTTACACAAAATATATTATTATCACTAGCACATAACAGCTACACAGTATATATTATTAACACTAGCACATAACAGTTACACAATATATATTATTAACACTAGCACATAACAGTTACACAATATATATTATTAAAACTAGCACATAACAGCTACACAATATATATTATTAACACTAGCACATAACAGCTACACAATATATATTATTAACACTAGCACATAACAGCTACACAGTATATATTATTAACACTAGCACATAACAGCTACACAATATATATTATTAACACTAGCACATATCCGGTATATAATATATATTATTAACACTAGCACATAACAGCTACACAATATATATTATTAACACTAGCACATATCCGCTATATAATATATATTATTAACACTAGCACATAACAGCTACACAATATATATTATTAACACTAGCACATAACAACTACACAATATATATTATTAACACTAGCACATAACAGCTACACAATATATATTATTAACACTAGCACATAACAGCTACACAATATATATTATTAACACTAGCACATAACAGCTACACAGTATATATTATTAACACTAGCACATAACAGTTACACAATATATATTATTAACACTAGCACATAACAGTTACACAATATATATTATTAACACTAGCACATAACAGCTACACAATATATATTATTAACACTAGCACATAACAGCTACACAATATATATTATTATTATCACTAGCACATAACAGCTACACAATATATATTATTAACACTAGCACATAACAGCTACACAATATATATTATTATCACTAGCACATAACAGCTACACAATATATATTAACACTAGCACAGAACAGCAACACAGTATATATTATTAACACTAGCACAGAACAGCAACACAGTATATATTATTAACACTAGCACACAACAGCTACACAATATATATTATTAACACTAGCACATAACAGTTACACAATATATATTATTAACACTAGCACATAACAGCTACACAATATATATTAACACTAGCACAGAACAGCAACACAGTATATATTATTAACACTAGCACAGAACAGCAACACAGTATATATTATTAACACTAGCACACAACAGCTACACAATATATATTATTAACACTAGCACATAACAGCTATACAATATATATTATTAACACTAGCACATAACAGTTACACAATATATATTATTATCACTAGCACATAACAGCTACACAATATATATTATTAACACTAGCACATAACAGCTACACAATATATATTATTAACACTAGCACATAACAGCTACACAATATATATTATTATTATCACTAGCACATAACAGCTACACAATATATATTATTAACACTAGCACATAACAGCTATACAATATATATTATTAACACTAGCACATAACAGTTACACAATATATATTATTATCACTAGCACATAACAGCTACACAATATATATTATTAACACTAGCACATAACAGCTACACAATATATATTATTAACACTAGCACATAACAGCTACACAATATATATTAACACTAGCACAGAACAGCAACACAGTATATATTATTAACACTAGCACACAACAGCTACACAATATATATTATTAACACTAGCACAGAACAGCAACACAGTATATATTATTAACACTAGCACACAACAGCTACACAATATATATTATTATCACTAGCACATAACAGCTACACAATATATATTAACACTAGCACAGAACAGCAACACAGTATATATTATTAACACTAGCACAGAACAGCAACACAGTATATATTATTAACACTAGCACACAACAGCTACACAATATATATTATTAACACTAGCACATAACAGCTATACAATATATATTATTAACACTAGCACATAACAGTTACACAATATATATTATTATCACTAGCACATAACAGCTATACACTATATATTATTAACACGAGCACATAACAGTTACACAATATATATTATTAACACTAGCACATAACAGTTACACTATATATATTATTATCACTAGCACATAACAGTTACACAATATATATTATTAACACTAGCACATAACAGCTACACAATATATATTATTAACACTAGCACATAACAGTTACACAATATATATTATTAACACTAGCACATAACTGCTACACAATATATATTATTAACACTAGCACATAACAGCTACACAATATATATTATTAACACTAGCACATAACAGCTACACAATATATATTATTAACACTAGCACATAACTGCTACACAATATATATTATTAACACTAGCACATAACTGCTACACAATATATATTATTAACACTAGCACATAACAGCTACACAATATATATTATTAACACTAGCACATAACAGCTACACAATATATATTATTAACACTAGCACATAACAGCTACACAATATATATTATTAACACTAGCACATAACAGCTACACAATATATATTATTAACACTAGCACATAACAGCTACACAATATATATTATTAACACTAGCACATAACAGCTACACAATATATATTATTAACACTAGCACATAACAGCTACACAATATATATTATTAACACTAGCACATAACAGCTACACAATATATATTATTAACACTAGCACATAACAGCTACACAGTATATATTATTAACACTAGCACATAACAGCTACACAATATATATTATTAACACTAGCACATATCCGGTATATAATATATATTATTAACACTAGCACATAACAGCTACACAATATATATTATTAACACTAGCACATATCCGCTATATAATATATATTATTAACACTAGCACATACCAGCTACACAATATATATTATTAACACTAGCACATAACAACTACACAATATATATTATTAACACTAGCACATAACAGCTACACAATATATATTATTAACACTAGCACATAACAGCTACACAATATATATTATTAACACTAGCACATAACAGCTACACAGTATATATTATTAACACTAGCACATAACAGTTACACAATATATATTATTAACACTAGCACATAACAGTTACACAATATATATTATTAACACTAGCACATAACAGCTACACAATATATATTATTAACAATAGCACATAACAGCTACACAATATATATTATTATCACTAGCACATAACAGCTACACAATATATATTATTAACACTAGCACATAACAGTTACACAATATAAATTATTAACACTAGCACATAACAGCTACACAATATATATTATTATCACTAGCACATAACAGCTACACAATATATATTAACACTAGCACAGAACAGCAACACAGTATATATTATTAACACTAGCACAGAACTGCAACACAGTATATATTATTAACACTAGCACACAACAGCTACACAATATATATTATTAACACTAGCACATAACAGTTACACAATATATATTATTAACACTAGCACATAACAGCTACACAATATATATTATTATAACTAGCACATAACAGCTACACAATATATATTAACACTAGCACAGAATAGCAACACAGTATATATTATTAACACTAGCACAGAACAGCTACACAATATATATTATTAACACTAGCACATAACAGTTACACAATATATATTATTAACACTAGCACATAACAATTACACAATATATATTATTAACACTAGCACATAACAGCTACACAATATATATTATTAACACTAGCACATAACAGTTACACAATATATATTATTAACACTAGCACATAACAGCTACACGATATATATTATTAACACTAGCACATAACAGCTACACAATATATATTATTAACACTAGCACATAACAGCTACACAATATATATTATTAACACTAGCACATAACAGTTACACAATATATATTATTAACACTAGCACATAACAATTACACAATATATATTATTAACACTAGCACATAACAGCTACACGCTATATATTATTAACACTAGCACATAACAGTTACACAATATATATTATTAACACTAGCACATAACAGTTACACAATATATATTATTAACACTAGCACATAACAATTACACAATATATATTATTAACACTAGCACATAACAGCTACACACTATATATTATTAACACTAGCACATAACAATTACACAATATATATTATTAACACTAGCACATAACAGCTACACAATATATATTATTAACACTAGCACATAACAGCTACACAATATATATTATTAACACTAGCACATAACAGCTACACAATATATATTATTAACACTAGCACATAACAGCTACACAATATATATTATTAACACTAGCACATAACAGTTACACAATATATATTATTAACACTAGCACATAACAGCTACACACTATATATTATTAACAGCAGTGAACAAGTGCTTGGCAAGCACGAAACATGTCTACTGCATGAGGAGCGCAGCTTTCCTCCCTTTTGAAGTGTATCATTTTAATGTGAGTCTTGGTCAGTTTGTGCTGTGCTTTAGCTGGACTGTACTTTGCTCTTTGATGTTTTTAAGTGCATAAATAATAAAGTTGGAACTTTTTACCTTAAACCGGCATTGGAACTATCTCTTGTATTTTATATATTATTAACACTAGCACATAACAGTTACACAATATATATATTATTAACACTAGAACTTAACAGCTACACAATATATGTTATTAACACTAGCACATAACAGCTACACAATATATATTATTAACACTAGCACATAACAGCTACACAATATATATTATTAACACTAGTACATAACAGTTACACAATATATTTTTAACACTAGCACATAACAGTTACACAATGTATATTATTAACACTAGCACATAACAGCTACACAATATATATTATTAACACTAGTACATAACAGTTACACAATATATTTTTAACACTAGCACATAACAGTTACACAATGTATATTATTAACACTAGCACATAACAGCTACACAATATATATTATTATCACTAGCACATAACAGTTACACAATATATATTATTAACACCAGCACATAACAGATACACTATATATATTAGTAACACTAGTACATAACAGATACACAATATATATTATTAACACTAGTACATAACAGTTACACAATGTATATTATTAACACTAGTACATAAGAGCTACACTATATATATTATTAACACCAGCACATAACAGATACACAATATATATTAGTAACACCAGCACAGGAGTGGGACTTCCGGTAGGAGGAGACTCGAGCACAGTATGGTTGTGCGCTCCCCAAAGCATACTGTACACATCCATGCAGACACACCATTTTTCCTTGGCCGAGGAGTACCTGCTATGGTCGAGTTATCCTAGACGCCTATCATTGACATGCGTGGGCATGTGGAAGTCGCCTACATGGCTAGAGGTCGGAGTGCCTCGACCGCGGCTGGAAACCATATTGGGGCTAGAATCCTGTAAGCCACTGGAGTAACAGCGGCTGCTTGCAGCTTGGGATTGTGCGGTCCTGGGCGTGAAACTTAACTAATTGGATATGAGAACGGCACGTAGAATCTCCAGTCGGGAGCAGGGTGCTGGAACTGTGCCCTAATAGTTTGGCTTTCATCGTTCCTTGGAGGGAAAGAAGCAAGCCACTTCCAAGCTCAGTAATCATAAGCCTCTGTCGGTCTGCTGCAGGGTGAAGGTAAGAGGGAAACAGGAACAGCTTTGTTTAAGCTATATTGATTACCCTAATCTGGAAGTCTCACAAAACTCTGAGGCCATGTCTTATCTGTCTTGCCCCTCCACTTGGAACTGTATTACTATATGCTCTTTTTGTATGTAAGCCAGTGCTGGGATGTGTTGATTTGTTAAAAGAAAAAAGAAACAGGAAAAAAAAAGAGGGGGAGATTTGCAAGAGGGTACGAGGGGAGTGTGACACTTCAGTAAGATTTTCTCATAGAGTTTAAACCTACTCCCCTACCAAGCTTTGCCCTATCTGCCTGAGGGTTTTTTGTGTGTGCAGGGCACTCTGATGTGCGCTCCTAGATGACTCTGTTGATGGACCTTTTTAGAATTATCATTGGACATCCGGTAAATTGGTTGTCCTAAACTTGGAAGTTTCACAAACTCTGAGGCCACGTCTTATCGTCTTGCCTTTGCATTTGGATTTGTGTTACTATGTGTACTCTTTATGCATAAGAATATAAGCTGGTGTTGGGACGTGTTGCTTTCTTAAAGAAAGAAAAAGGAGAGGAAGGAGAAAGAGGAAAAAATGGAAGAAGGAAAGAGAAAGGGAGAAAGAAAAGGGGAGGGAAGGGAAAGAGAAAAAAGGGGGAGATTTGCAAGAGGACATGAGGGGACTGTGACACTTTATCAAGAGTCTTTCATAGGGTCCAAGTCTTCATCCCTATCAAGCTTTGCCTCACCCACTTGAGGTTTTTTCTTTTTGAGTGTGCAGGGTATTTTGTTGTGCACTATTAGAGGGCTCTGCTGCTGGGCTTTTTTATAGGTACCATGAGCCTTCTGGTGTATAACCCCTGAACTCTCGAGTAACCTACAGTTGGAACTTAACAAGTTGCCGTTAGGCGTTTCATTTTATACTGCTCTACAGGTTGCTTATAGGGGCTGCCCTCTAAGGCTGTTACTTTGGGTTGGAATTAGCAAGACATCTACACAATTGCCTTCAGTAACCTAGAGCCTGCCAATATTTGAAATCAGCTGATTGACATATACTGTTTATATATATTTGTGTATACTATACTGAGTTGAAAATTATGTGATAACTTGTTTTCCTCTCTTTCTTCTCTTTTTTCCCTTTTTTTTGGGGGGGGGGGGACCTGTTAACTTGCCGAGTAAGTTCTTTGTTGGATTTCTTAAAGTATTCTGAGCTCTCTAACAAATAATAGACTAAGTATTTATATCTGAAAGTATACACGGTTAGCACTCCAGAGTCCGCCTATAGTAACCCAAAGTAACCTAATAGTCTCCCAAAGGGATTGAGGATACCAAAACCAGTTAAAATATAACTTTTAATTAAATATAACTAAAAACAAACTAATAAAATAAAAACACGACCTGAAGCAAGGATAGCGTAACACTATATAATATTGTAGTCTATTGGACAATGGACTCTGGAGTGCTAACCGTGTATACTCTCAGAGATAATTAATTTTTTCTCTTTCTTCCTCCACAAGTTGTCTATATACACAGCACCACCCCATGAACTCACTGTCAATTCACTAGGGTATTCATTGCATTGGCAGAAGTCCTCCTAATAACTACATAGTAGTACCATTGGTTCTCTTTCTCTTGATTTAAATAATAGACTAAGTATGTAGCACTATACTTACCTTTTTACTAAACTGAGGTCTGAGATATAGGGTGGAGCAGTGCAGTTGAGGGCTCTGTATGTCAGAGTGAGAATTTTATGTTTGATCCTAGAGGCAAGAGGAAGCCAGTGAAGGGATTGGCAGAGAGGTGCAGCAGATGAAGAGCGACATGTAAAGAAGATGAGTCTGGCAGAGGCATTCATTATGGATTTTAATGGAGCTAGGGGGCAGGTAGGGAGACCAGAGAGGACAGAGTTGCAGTAATCAAGGTGGGAAAGAATGAGAGAATGGATTAAAATCTTAGTTGTGTGTTGTGTAAGGAAGTGTCTAATTTTAGGGATGTTTTTAAGGTGGAAGCGGCAGGCTTTAGGCCAAGGACTGAATGTGAGGAGTAAAAGAAAGATCTGAGTCAAATGTGACCCCGAGACATCGGGCATGCGGATTAGGGGTAATTATGGAGTTGTCGACAATTATAGAGAGATTGGGGTGGAGATTTTGGAAGAAGGGGGGGAAATAAAGAGCTCAGTTTTGGAGAGATTTAACTTAAGGTAGTGAGGGGACATCCAGGAAGAGATGTGAGAAAGACAGTTAGTGACACGGGTTAGCAAGGAAGGAGATAGGTCTGGCACAGAGAAGTAGATTTGGGTGTCGTCAGCATACAAATGATATTGGAAACTGTGGGACTTTATTAGGGAACCTAGTGATGACGTGTAGATTGAGAAGAGAAGGGGACCGAGGACAGAGCCTTGCAGTACTCTGACAGAAAGTGGTGATGGGGCAGAGGAGATCCCAGAGAAGGCTACACTAAAGGTACGGTTTGACAGGTAGGATGAGAGCCACGAAAGGGCTGTGTTACAGATACCGAAGGATTGGAGGGTTTGGAGCAAAAGAGGGTGGTCAACAGTGTCAAAGGCTGCAGACAGATCAAGGAGGATAAGCCGAGAGAAGTGGCCTTTTGATTTTGCTGTATGTAGGTTGTTGGTAACCTTAACTATTGCCGTCTATGTGGAGTGATGGGGATGATATCCAGATTGCAGTGGGTCAAGAAGGGAGTTTAATGTAAGGAAATGGGATAGGCATGCATATACAGGTTATTCTAGAAGCTTTGAGGCAAGAGGGAGGAGGGAAATAGGGCAGTAGTTGGATGGGGAGGTGGGATCAAGGGAAGTTTTTTTTGAGGATAGGTGTGCAAGTGCATGTTTCAACGATGAGGGAAATATACCGGTGCTGAGGGAGAGGTTGAAAAATGTGTGTTAGTGTAGGGGTAAGGGTAGCAGAGCGGGAGGGGAGTAGCTGTGAGGGGATAGGGTCAATGGGACAGGTAGTGACCTGAGAAAAGTACCCAAAATAGACCTATTATGATCAAATACTTAAAGTTTCAGGATAAAGTGAATATTTTGAGAGCATATAGGAAAATGTAAAAAGTTGAAGTTGACCATTATAAATTACTGCCGTTTCAAGATTTTTCAGAATAGACAGTGGCAAAGCGTAAAAAATTGGCCCCATACTGTACCACAATGATTAACTTAGGACTCTTGCCAAGATTTATTTATCCAGCTAAATTTAATGTTTTTCTTGAGAATGAAATAATCACTTTAGGAAATCCCCAGGAGGCTATACAATTTATTGATAATCACAATTCTGACAGGGAATTGAATATGCCTCTTTCCCCTACCAGTAATTTAAAATTTCTTGAGTATTTTATGTATATATAGATGTGGCGAACACTATGTATGTTATTGGTTGTTTTTTTCTATTCCTTTTTTGCCCCCACCACTTTTTTTTTCTCCCCTTCCCTCCTCCCCTCTCTCTCTGCTGTATCTTGGCGGATAAAAAAGTGTAAAATGAGAGAGGCGCTACTAAAAGATATACGTTTTACAACTAGGAGACAGGTTTGTATAATCAAAATGTTATAAGATAAAATCAATCACTTTTAGATTACTATAGAATGATTAACTAACTTTATATGTAAGTGGAGATCAGTACAATAAATGCTTATTCAATGTGCACACTATTCTAAAGATTCATTTAAAATAGTCAGATAAATATTTATCAAAAAAGGGAGATAATATGATTGGGGAATAAAATGCAATATCTAACTAGAGGATATAAGTTAATATTTTAAATCCTAATAAAAATCCTAATAAAAGGTCCTATCCCGGGGGGCGGAGCCAGCGCTCAATGGAGACGGCTGCACATTTGTGAGCTCCGGTCTCCCTAAAGGGCAAAGATACGTTAAATGTGTGTACAGCTAACCTTAAATTGCATGTAACGCTGCCTCATTACATCTGGCCTCACACCCTTAGACTGCGGTCATAATGGATGGGGGTTAAACAATTGTGGAGCAGCTCTATCCCACTCCGGACCTGCAAAATACTTACAAGATATGCTTGGGGCCTGCAACTGAATACTGGATGTGACTGCTTCAAACCCGGCTACCCCAGAAGTATCAGGGACCTCCATCAAGGTGAGATCTATAGACCCGGTCACTTGAGAGCTGGGATGGGGGTTCAGTAATCCTGTGTGGGATATCAGGGCTGAACAACAAATGGATACAACTGCCATTTTGGAATACAAGACGCAGTACATGGCGTCTATAAGACATGCTTCAAATCTATGAGTGATAGAGCAAATCGCAAGGGCAGATCTGCAGGAAAAATAAATTTTACACCTGTTGTGACTAACACCAGATGTAGAAATAATAACGCTTCTTAGAGTGACTTAGCAAATCATCCTGAAATCACACGGTCACACTGATACCGGGCTATAGCCCCAGAAATATTACAAGGGCTAAAATATATACCTTTAGAGCAACAAAGACAACCTTTATTAGCAGCTTTGGGTCTTAGTGACCTTTGGACGTTGTTCTTACTTTGTTTCATCACTTTAGGCTGTTTAGCCTGCTATAACCTAGTGACTATTTACCTCTGATACAACAACCAGCATGTCTCCTAAAAAGGCAATAAGCCAGAAAAGGCAGCTAAAAAGCAAGTCTCTGCAAATCCCTCTGTGAATAATTTTTTTAAGCATTTAGACACATCAACTAAAAAACTGACAGCCCCACGTGATGCTAGAACTGACGCATCTTCTGCCTCATCTGAGTCAGAGGGAGAATGTCCAGACTCGGCTATCTCAGTACCCAGGGCCCTCTTGGACACCTTACCTTCTAAAAAAAGATTTTTCTACTTTAATCTGTCAAGTGAAACAGTGTATAAGGGAGGAGATCTCTGAGATTAAAAAAGACCTCTCAGATATGGGTCAGAGGGTAGAAAAATTGGAGGATAATTCAGATCTGGCCAGCTCAAATAGAACTCTCCTTCGATCTAAAGTTGCAACGCAAGATGACCTTATACTTCAAATGGAGAACAAATTGGATGATTTGGAAAATCGAAGTCGCCGTAGCAACATTAGGATAAGGGGAATCCCAGAGACCATACTATCGACAGAACTGGAAGATTATTTGCAAGGCCTTTTTACACATATTATTGGAGTTGATCCTGAAGCCACCATAGCCCTGGATAGATTCCATAGAGCACTACGGGCAAAACCCCTGGGGGATCAACCCCCAAAGGATTTCATCGTCAAAATTACAAGTTACCAGATTAAAGAGGAGATAATGAAGAAGGCAAGGCAGAAATACCCACTCAAGTTCAGATCTGAATCCATTCAACTATATGAAGATTTGACGCCCAGAACTTTGCATAAAAAAAGGGAATTTAAACACTTCAACGCTAAGTTGAGAGAGCGCAACATCCCATATAGGTGGGGCCACCCTTTTAGTCTACAAATACCATGGAAAGGTAGACGACTAATCTGCAGCTCCACAGAAGACATATTAAGGGTCTGTAAAGACTTGGAGATCACACCACCATCACCGCAAGGTGAGACCCGCGAAGCGACAGTGGTGGAATCTAGATCTGCGCCACCACTTCCCTAGAGAGTTGAGTGGAAGAAGATCCCAGCAAAATATGTTAACACTGAGGCCCAGGGTTCTGGACACACAGCTACACTGGGAAAGTGATCTCTCTGCCTCTGAGACAGTTATTAATAATTGTTTACACATTAGTGGATGTTGCCTGATTTGGCTGTGCCCCTGCCATGTGGGACTCGCCTGCCCTAGCTCACCCCGGAATTTTAAGATGGGGGGGCTATGGCGGGCTGAGCTCAACAAATGGAATCAGGGATGAGGACTCTTATTAGTTGACAGAGAAGACACAAGCACGAGTAGAGTGGTATAAGGTAAAAGCTTAACTGATGCCGGCTTTTGCTCTGTTGGTTGTTGTATGTTTATATTACAATGATGTTGACAATGATGTTTGTTATGTTGAAATCTTCCTATATGCAATATCTGTTGTATGTCCTTTTATATATTCCCATATTCTAGACAATGAGGTAGAGCCGCTGGTACCACCTGTTTTATTATACTAGGTGTACCACACATACAAAGCTTGAGATAAAAATATGATGCCGTTAGGGGTCTGTGTTCCCCCTTTAAAAAGAATACTGCTTTCTGTTTTTCATGTTTGCACCAGTTGTGCTATGATTGCATTGTTTGTATTTTGTTTTGCCTACTTACAACTACACTGCCATTGGTTCCATACCAGTGCGAAAATAGTAGATCATGTTAGTGGCCATCCCTTAAAAAGTACACCACAGCTATATTATCACAAGTATCTAAAACTAGAACACAGCAAATATGATGACAAATCCTAATACACAATCTATACAAATTCTCACAAACATTTTGTGAGAGGATTTAATAGCCCTAATAAGAGAAATATGGCTATCCAGGATCTTTGTGGGGGGGGGGGGGGGATACTCCTATTACAGGAGACTCATTTCAGAACTGGGGGAATTCCTAGTTTTTTTCTTCTCAGTATCCACAACACTTCCACAGCACAAATACACATAAAAAGGTTAATGGTGTCAGCATATTGATACATAAGTCAATCCCGTTGAAGCTCCAACTCATAGACAAAGACAAAGAAGGTAGATATTTGGGTATAATGGGCTTGATGTTTGGCAAACCAGTAACCATCATAAATTTATATTGTCCTAATGTTGGACAAGACCGTTTTTTCTCTCGTTTTGCCAACAGAATAGCAGATTTAGCTAGGGGCCCTTTGATCGTTGCGGGAGACTTTAATATTCCCCTGGTACCAGACATAGATAGTTCTAACTCCGCCACCCGACAAAATAAAAAAAATGCTCCATTCCATATGGAAGGATATTAAGAAACTGACACTTCACGATACATGGAGATACAAACACCCACAAACAAGGGACTATACATTTTTTTCAAATCCACAAAAAAGTTATTCAAGGTTGGATTACATCTTGGTGGACCACATTGCTTTATCACTAATCAAAAATGTCAATATTAAGCACACGGCGTGGTCAGACCACTCACTAGTGGAATGTAAAATAGCATGGCCATCTGCCCCTATCAGACCTTTTTCATGGCGACTAGACAACTCACTTCTAACAGATTCAAAAGTGGTGGAATCATTCGCTGAACACCTAGACACATACTTCACTCTTAATAGCACTTTAGAAGTCAGCTCCGCGATGGTCTGGGAGGCCCATAAGGCCTACATTAGAGGTGAATTCATTAAACTCAAAGCTTTTAAACGTAAACAATCTCTTAAAGAGTACACTAAATTAGCCCAGGAGGTAACAGAAGCTGACCTAGCCCTGAAACTTCACCCTGAAGATAGAGCTCTAGCTAAAAACCTTCAGGAAAAAAGAGAAGATTTAAATAAACACTTACAAATTGAATCACAGAGACATCAATTATATATAAAGCAAAAGTATTATGGGGAGGGAAATAGAACGGGAAAACTCTTAGCTAGGGCATTAAAAAAACAGCAGGCCAGTTCGTACATCCACTCCCTCAAAACAGCACACAATACCTCAATAGAAGACACAAGGTCCATTAGAGACTCTTTTAAAACTTTCTATCATAGACTCTACAATTTATACCCTAACAGATCGCCCACATCACATCAGTCAAAATGCGAGGAGTATTTAGATACTGTAACTCTTCCCAAGCTCACTGACAGCGAGGCATCATTGTTAGAAGACCCAATTTCTAAGAGGGAAATACTAGAAGCCATAAAAGAGTTGAAACCGGAGAAAGCCCCGGGCCCAGACGGCTTTAGTAACCGATATTATAAAGTATTTAGGGCCCAACTTGTACCACATTTGCTCACTTTGTTTAACCAAATTTCGGAATCCATAGTTTTCCCCGACACTATGTTACAAGCCCATATTTCAGTACTCCCCAAACCTGGTAAAAAAAAAAGAAACTCCAGCAAATTTTAGGCCAATCTCCTTATTAAACGTAGATCTTAAGTTATATGCCAAAATAATAGCAAACAGAGTTAGTATAATATTGCCAAAATTAATTCATTATGATCAGGTCAGCTTAGTTCCGGAGGGAGAAGCTAAGGATAATGTATGAAAAGTATTACATTTGTTGGATTACATTAAAAAATCAAACGCACCTGCAGTATATCTATCAACTGACACTGAAAAGGCGTTTGATAGACTAGACTGGTTCTTCCTACAAACTACCCTTCAAAAATTTGGCTTCCCCAATACATTTATTAAAAAAATATTTGCTTTATATTCTAACCCTTCTGCTCAGATTAGAGTCAATGGGGTGCTTACTGACCACTTTGCAATTCGTAATGGCACGAGACAGGGCTGCCCGCTCTCCCCCATCCTCTTTATATTATCCTTAGAACCATTAGCTGTAAAATTGCGTGAACACCCAAATATAAAAGGCATAAACATTCAGGGAGAAACATATAATTTGGCAATGTTTGCCGACGATATTCTTATGACTCTCACAGACCCAATACATTCCCTCCCATACGTCCAGCGTGAGCTGCAGACTTTTGGTGCAGTGTCAAATTTTCTAATAAATACTAATAAGTCAGAACTGTATCCAATTAATCTTTCAGAGGCGGAGGTGATGGAGATCCAACAAACATTTCCATATAAAATTCAGACTCAAGCGTTAAAATACTTAGGAATATTCCTCTCCCATAACACTGAGATCCTACGAAAATTAAATTATGGTCACCTGTTGGAGGAATATCAATATTTGACATCTTCCTGGCTCCCAAAAAAGAATATTTCATGGTTGGGGAGAATAGCAGCCACCAAAATGACTCTGCTACCGAAGGCCCTATATGTTATGCAGGCTCTGCCAAGACCGGGGGTTGCAACAGATATATGCAAACTACAAACTATCATAGACACTTAAATCGTAGACCGCCAAGACTAGCCAAAAATACACTTTACAGGCACAGGGATGATGGTGGACTGGGGGTCCCAAATCTGCATTTCTATAAATTGGTGATTGCTTTAAATAGGATTGTGGATTGGTGCAGACAAGGCAATGATTCCTACAAGAGATGTGTTCATTTGGAATCCCAATTATTAGGCATCCCCCAACTGGGCACAATGTGCTGGGCCCCTCAAAAAACCCCTTTAGGAAAAATTGCAGATTACCCAGTTATTAGAGAAACTTGGTCAGCTCGGACAAGAATGCGTAATTCGCATAAGCGTATAACATCAAACCACTCACCATTGACAATACTTAATCCAAATAGAGAGGTTCAGTGTGGCTCTTCGGGAAAGAAGCAACATATAAACATACCTATAAAACTATTAGACCATACACCTGTGTTTACGTTAATGGAAAAAGGGCGACTAGTACAAAGAGATACGTTACTATCACAAGGTTTTAACCAATTTCAATCTTGGTTTGTCTATCATCAAGCCCGTCACTATCTTTTCATGCACAAATATAAGCAGGACCTGTCTAGAACGCGCACAACATTCAAACTCTTATGTACATCGCAACAGACTCCCAAAAAAGTTATCTCCATAATGTATAAAGACATTCTTAGATCACACTACCCCACTAAACCAAACTACACATGTAAATGGGAAAAAGAGCTGGGGAAAGAAGTCACTCACAAGCAGTGGGACCTATGGTTTCAGGCGACTGCTAAATCTGCACACTCAGCAGCAGCACTTGAAACCAATATCAAAATTCTTACTAGGTGGTATCTAACCCATAGTAAATTAAAACATATGTTTACAAATGCCAGCAATAACTGTTGGAGAGGGTGCGATCAGGAAGGCACAATGTACCATATATGGTAGGGGTGTGATAAAATACACACATTCTGGGTCCAAGTTCAGGAACAAATTGGCAAAATAATTGGAACTGACTTAGTCCTCTCTCCTGAAGGGGTCTTGCTCAATGCCAATCCACATATTTCCTGTAAAATTAGAAAATGCCTTTATCAAATTTTATTAAATGCAGCAAAAAGACTCATCCCAAAGTTTTGGAAGAAAGTACAGCCACCCACGATTATTAATTGGCTTGATCTAGTTTAAAATACCCTACTTTTGGAAAGATTACACTATTTCAGATTAGGTTGTCTGAACATATATCATGATATGATATTCTTATGGGAACAATACCTATATGGCAGGAATACAACTGGTAGATAACTTCTGATACTGGACACAATATGGGATAAAATGCACATTTATATAAGAGACATATAAACAAAAAGGGAGGTAGCCCAGCCTGCCCCATGTGGTTGGTGATATTCCCCCCTTTAGGTGGTGTACTTGTTTTGTTAGGCAACACGTTGATTCAAGGTTTATATATTGGACAATTTACCTCATTTACAGGTCTCCTTTTGAGAAAATGTCTGTAATAAAGTTGATATACACATAAATGTAATTCAGTTGAAGCACTCTTCAGATGGATTCTAGAGCAGAAGAAAGATTCTAACATTTAACTATTTAGCCAAACAGCCTGAGTCATAATCTGTGTAACCTTGGTCTATAATGGTAACTAATGTGGCTATATGAATGAAAAACATAATTTATGTAAGAACTTACCTGATAAATTCATTTCTTTCATATTAGCAAGAGTCCATGAGCTAGTGACGTATGGGATATACATTCCTACCAGGAGGGGCAAAGTTTCCCAAACCTTAAAATGCCTATAAATACACCCCTCACCACACCCACAATTCAGTTTAACGAATAGCCAAGAAGTGGGGTGATAAAAAAGTGCGAAAGCATATAAAATAAGGAATTGGAATAATTGTGCTTTATACAAAAAAATCATAACCACCAAAAAAAAGGGTGGGCCTCATGGACTCTTGCTAATATGAAAGAAATGAATTTATCAGGTAAGTTCTTACATAAATTATGTTTTCTTTCATGTAATTAGCAAGAGTCCATGAGCTAGTGACGTATGGGATAATGACTACCCAAGATGTGGATCTTTCCACACAAGAGTCACTAGAGAGGGAGGGATAAAATAAAGACAGCCAATTCCTGCTGAAAAATAATCCACACCCAAAATAAAGTTTAATAAAAAACATAAGCAGAAGATTCAGACTGAAACTGCTGCCTGAAATACTTTTCTACCAAAAACTGCTTCAGAAGAAGAAAATACATCAAAATGGTAGAATTTAGTAAAAATATGCAAAGAGGACCAAGTTGCAACTATGCAAATGTGATCAACCGAAGCTTCATTCCTAAACGCCCAGGAAGTAGAAACTGACCTGGTAGAATGAGCTGTAATCCTCTGAGGCGGAGTTTTACCCGACTCAACATAGGCAAGATGAATTAAAGATTTCAACCAAGATGCCAAATAAATGGCAGAAGCTTTCTGGCCTTTCTAGAACCGGAAAAGATAACAAATAGACTAGAAGTCTTTCGGAAAGACTTAGTAGCTTGAACATAATGTTTCAAAGCTCTAACAACATCCAAAGAATGCAATGATTTCTCCTTAGAATTCTTAGGATTAGGACATAATGAAGGAACCACAATTTCTCTACTAATGTTGTTGGAATTCACAACTTTAGGTAAAAATTCAAAAGAAGTTCGCAACACCACCTCATCCTGATGAAAAATCAGAAAAGGAGACTCACAAGAAAGAGCAGATAAATCAGAAACTCTTCTGGCAGAAGAGATGGCCAAAAGGAACAAAACTTTCCAAGAAAGTAATTTAATGACCAATGAATGCATAGGTTCAAAGGGAGGAGCTTGAAGAGCTCCCAGAACCAAATTCAAACTCCAAGGAGGAGAAATTGACTTAATGACAGGTTTTATACGAACCAAAGCTTGTATAAAACAATAAATATCAGGAAGAATAGCAATCTTTCTGTAAAAACAACAGAAAGAGCAGAGATTTGTCCTTTCAAGGAACTTGCAGACAAACCCTTATCTAAACCATCCTGAAGAAACTGTAAAATTCTCGGTATTCTAAAAGAATGCCAAGAAAAAAGATGAGAAAGACACCAAAAAATATAAGTCTTCCAGACTCTATAATATATCTCTCTAGATACAGATTTTACGAGCCTGTAACATAGTATTAATCACAGAGTCAGAGAAACCTCTTTGACCAAGAATCAAGCGTTCAATCTCCATACCTTAAAATTTAAGGATTTGAGATCCTGATGGAAAAAAAGGACCTTGCGACAGAAGGTCTGGTCTTAACGGAAGAGTCCACGGCTGTCAAGAGGCCATCCGGACAAGATCCGCATACCAAACCTATAAGGCCATGCCGGAGCTACCAGCAGAACAAACGAGCATTCCTTCAGAATCTTGGAGATTACTCTTGGAAGAAGAACTAGAGGCGGAAAGATATAGACAGGATGATACTTCCAAGGAAGTGATAATGCATCCACTGCCTCCGCCTAAGGATCCCTGGGATCTGGACAGATATCTGGGAAGTTTCTTGATTAGATGAGACGCCATCAGATCTATTTCTGGAAATTCCCACATTTGAACAACCTGAAGAAATACCTCTGGGTGAAGAAACCATTCGCCCGGATGCAACGTTTGGCAACTTAGATAAACCGCTTCCCAATTGTCTACACCTGGGAAATGAACCGCAGAGATTAGACAGGAGCTGGAATCCGCCCAAACCAAAAAAATTCGAGATACTTCTTTCATAGCCAGAGGACTGTGAGTCGCTCCTTGATGATGTATGCTACAGTTGTGACATTGTCTGTCTGAAAACAAATGAACGATTCTCTCTACAGAAGAGGCCAAAACTGAAGAGCTCTGAAAATTGCACGGAGTTCCAAAATATTTATCGGTAATCTCACCTCCTGAGATTCCCAAACTCCTTGTGCCGACAGAGATCCCCACACAGCTCCCCAACCTGTGAGACTTGTAACTGTTGAAATTACAGTCCAGGTCGAAAGCACAAAAGAAGCCCCCTGAATTAAACGATGGTGATCTGTCCACCACGTTAGAGAGTGTCAAACAATCGGTTTTAAAGATATAAATTGAAATATCTTTGTGTAATCCTTGCACCATTGATTCAGCATACAGAGCTGAAGAGGTCGCATGTGAAAAACAAGCAAAGGGGATTGCGTCCAATGCAGCAGTCATAAGACCTAGAATTTCCATGCATAAGGTTACCGAAGGGAATGATTGTGACTGAAGGTTTCGACAAACTGAAAACAATTTAGACGTCTCTTGTCTGTTAAAGACAGAGTCATGGACACTGAATCTATCTGGAAACCCAGAAAGATTACCCTTGACTGAGGAATCAATGAACTTTTTGGTAAATTGATCTTCCAACCATGATCTTGAAGAAACAACACAAGTCGAATCGCATGAGATTCTTTGAATGAGAAGACTGAGCAAATACCAAGATAATCGTCCAAATAAGGAAATACAAAAACCCTGTTCTCTGAATACAGAAAGAAGGGCACCGAGAATCTTTGAAAAAAATTCTTGGAACTGAGGCTAGGCCAAACAGTAGAGCCACAAAACTGGTAATGCTTGTCTAAAAAGAGAATCTCAAACACTAAAAGTGATCTGAATGAATCGGAAAATGCAGATACACATCCTGCAAAACTATTGTAGACATAAAATGCCCTTGCTAAACAAAAGGCAGAATAGTCCTACAGTAACCATCTTGAATGTTGGTATACATAACGATTCAATATTGATAGATCCGGAACTGGTCTGAAGGAATTGACCTTCTTTGGTACAATGAAGAGATAAAATAAAAACCCTAGCCCCTGTTCCAGAACTGGAACTGGCATAATTACTCCAGCCAACTCTAGATCTGAAACACATTTCAGAAATGCTGAGCCTTGCTGTGTTAACTGGGACACGGGAAGAAAAAAATCTCTTAGCAGGAGGCCTTAACTGAAGCCAATTCTGTACCTTTCTGAAACAATGTTCTGAAACCAGAGTTTGAGAACGGAATTGATCCAAACTCCATTGAATAAAACATAATCTGCCCCATACCAGCTGAACTGGAAAAAAGGGCCGCACCTTCATGGGTACTTAGGAGCTGACTATAGGTTTCTATAAGGCTTGAATATATTCCAAACTGGAAATAGTTTCCAAACTGAAACCGCTCCTGAGGATGAAGGATCAGATTATTACCCTGGAAAGAAAGGGAAAAACAAAGTTAACTTTAGAAGACATATCAGCATTCCAAGTTAAATCCATAAAGCTTTTCTAGCTAAAATAGCTAGAGACATATACCTGACATCAACTCAAATGATATAAAAAGATGGTATCACCAATAAAATTATTAGCATGTTATAGAATAAAAATAATGCTATAAAATTATGATCTGATACTTGTTGCGCTAAAACTTCTAACCAAAAAGATGAAGCTGCAGCAACATCCGGTATAGCAGGTCTAAGAAGATTACCTAAACATAAGTAAACTTTTCTTAGAAAGGATTCAATTTTCTTATCTAAAGGATCCTTAAATTTAGTACTATCTGCCGTAAGAATAGTAGTACATTTTAGCAGGAATAGAGACAGCCCCAAACCTTAGGGATTTTGTCCCAAAAAAACTCTAATCTGTCAGATGGCACAGAATATAATTGCTTAAACGTTTTAGAAGGAGTAAAAGAATTACCCAAATTATTCCATTCCCTGGAAATTACTTCAGAAAAAGCATCAGGGAGATTAAACACTTCTGGAATAACTACAGGAGATTTAAAAAACCCTATTTAAACGTTTAGATTTAGTATCAAGAGGACCAGAATCCTCTATATCAAAAGCAATTAATACGTCTTTAAATAAAGAACGAATAAATTCCATCTTGAACAAATAAAAAGTTTTAACAGCATCAACCTCTGAGACAGAAACTTCTGAACCAGAAGAACCATTATCAGTATCAGAACGATGATGTTCATTTAAAAATTCATCTGAAAAAAAGAGAAGTTTTAAAAGACTTTTATGTAAACTAGAAGGAGAAATAACAGACATAGCCTTCTAAATGGATTTAAAAAATAAAATCTCTTATGTTTATCAGGAACACTCTGAAAATTAAATGTTGACGGAACAGCAACAGGTAATATAACAGTACTAAAGGAAATTTTATCTGCATTAATAAGTTTGTCATGACATGCAATACAAACAACAGCTGGAGAAACAGGTACCAAAAAATTTATAGCAGATACACTTAGCTTGGTAGCTCCAGCACCGGGCAGCGATTTTCCTCAAGTAACTTCTGACTCAGTTGCAACGTGGAACATCTTGCAATATGTAATAGAAAAAACAACATATAAAGCAAATTGATCAAAATCCTTAAATGACAGTTTCAGGAATGGGAAAAAAATGCCAGTGAACAAGCTTCTAGCAACCAGAAGCAATAAATAATGAGACTTAAATAATGTGGAGACAAAAGCGACGCCCATATTTTTTTAGCGCCAAACAAGACGCCCACATTATTTGGCGCCGAAATGCCTTTTTTGGCGCCAAAAATGACGCCACATCCGGAACGCCGACATTTTTGGCGCAAAATAACGTAAAAAAAATGATGCAACTTCCGGCGACACGTATGACGCCGGAAACGGAAAAGAATTTTTGCGCCAAAAAAATCTGCGCCAAGAATGACGCAATAAAATGAAGCATTTTCAGCCCCCGCGAGCCTAACAGCCCACAGGGAAAAAAGAGTCAAATTTTGAAGGTAAGAAAAAATGATTAATTCAAATGCATTATCCCAAATATGAAACTGACTGTCTGAAAAATAAGGAAAGTTGAACATTCTGAGTCAAGGCAAATAAATGTTTGAATACATATATTTAGAACTTTATAAACAAAGTGCCCAACCATAGCTTTAGACTGTCACAGAAAATAAGATTTACTTACCCCAGGACACTCATCTACATGTTTGTAGAAAGCCAAACCAGTACTGAAACGAGAATCAGCAGAGGTAATAGTATATATAAGAGTATATCGTCGATCTGAAAAGGGAGGTAAGAGATGAATCTCTACGACCGATAACAGAGAACCTATGAAATAGACCCCGTAGAAGGAGATCACTGCATTCAAAATAGGCAATACTCTCCTCACATCCCTCTGACATTCACTGCACGCTGAGAGGAAAACCGGGCTCCAACTTGCTGCGGAGCGCATATCAACGTAGAATCTAGCACAAACTTACTTCACCACCTCCATCGGAGGCAAAGTTTGTAAAACTGAATTGTGGGTGTGGTGAGGGGTGTATTTATAGGCATTTTAAGGTTTGGGAAACTTTGCCCCTCCTGGTAGGAATGTATATCCCATACGTCACTAGCTCATGGACTCTTGCTAATTACATGAAAGAAATACTGCCCTGGACCTAATCTCAATGTAATTGAAAGTAATATTATGTTTGTATCATACTGATTTTGTCATGTAAACCTAATTTTGTTTTTCTTTTGATTACTTGTTTGGAAAACCAATAAAAGAAATAAAATAGAAAAAAAAAATCCTAATAAAAATATAATGGGAATAAAACTAGGATCCCGCTACATATAATTTTTAAATAGAAGGTAATTCAACAGTCTAAAGAGATATAAGATATCTTTCTTTCTTTCTCCAAAGGTTCAATTGGTCACACTATATCGTCTTGTATCGTAAAGGATATTTGAAAATCATTTCCTAACATGGACTAACCTGAATTAATACAGTGGCTGGCCACCATTATCACACTAACGATTAAAAACAAGAAAAGGAGTTATTCCTAATAACGTGACTGTTTCAAAAATAACATTGCCGCCAAAGGTTGTTCTATTAGCGATGCAGATAGATCGCTGTTTGTTTTCTACATAGACTTTATTCCACAAATCTATTTTGGAACTTCTATCAGACTTTTTCCAAGGGTATTTATTCATAGAGATCATTTGGGCTCTCTCAAAACGTTATGAAGTCAATTTAGGATTTTTTATGTATATTGTATCTATTTTTTATGTATATTGTATCTATTGTTTGTTTTTATAAATACATTGTATCAATTATTTTTTGCGTAATTAGTATACGTTATTATCTGTATCCAAATATCTTTGAATCCTTTATCTTATATCTCTTTAGACTGTTGAATTACCTTCTATTTAAAAATCATATGTAGCGGGATCCTAGTTTTATTCCTATTATATTTTTATTAGAATTTTAAATATTAACTTATATCCTCCAGTTAGATATTGCATTTTATTCCCCAATCATATTATCTCCCTTTTTTGATAAATATTTATCTGACTATTTTAAAGGAATCTTTAGAATAGTGTGCACATTGAATAAACATTTATTGTACTGATCTCCACTTACATATAAAGTTAGTTAATCATTCTATAGTAATCTAAAAGTGATTGATTTTATCTTATAACATTTTGACTTTACAAACCTGTCTCCTAGTTGTAACACTTATAGCTTTTACTAGCGCCTCTCTCATTTTACACTTTTTTATCTCGTATACTTTTTAACCAGGAGGGGGTTAACAGAGAGAGGCTTAAGTGTTTTAAGTCTTAGCGCTTTTTATATATCTTTTACTTATCTCTATATCTATTTCTTCACATATAATAGCTACAGGAAAAACTATGGAGATCTTTTCCTACAGAGATAAACTATTGTCTGAATTAGAAATGAAATATAATACTAATTCTAAAGGAAATTATGAAAAAGTAGATATTATTAAATTAGTAAGTGATATAGAAAAAATCTAACAAAAGAATTAAAACAAAAGATGGAATTGATATTTTTAAATAGATATCTAGATAACAATATCATACCTAGAGGTCTTAAAATTAAAAAAGCTTGCACATTTAAACTAAGTGATATTCTGCAAGAAGAATGGAATAAAGCTCTCTTGGATACTTCTAAAATTTTAATTTTAATTATTAAGAAATCTAGAAATGAAACATTGGAGAATATTAATAATGAAATATTAGAAATCAAACAAAAATTGATAACAGTAAGGAACAACATATTTTAATCAATAAACAAAAATTAATTATTGAAAGACTAGACACTCTTAAAGATGAGATTCTTAATAACAAATGGAAAAAGATGGAAAGGGACCAGAAAGAAAAAGATTCCCAACAAGATCTAACAAATGAGAATGAAATAAATGTATATCAAGAACCAGAGAAAAGACATGCTGATACTTGGCAAATGCAAAAAAGTAAGGCCTAGATTTAGAGTTCGGCGGTAGCCGTCAAAACCAGCGTTAGAGGCTCCTAACGCTGGTTTTGGGCGCCCGCTGGT
The DNA here is from genome assembly GCF_027579735.1 of Bombina bombina. NCBI lineage: Eukaryota > Metazoa > Chordata > Amphibia > Anura > Bombinatoridae > Bombina > Bombina bombina. The sequence goes on from NC_069503.1 coordinate 59,876,944, forward strand.
ATTTGGAGTCAGTGATTAAAGGGTCTAACGCTCACTTTACAGCCGCGACTTTTCCATACCGCAGATCCCCCTACGCCATTTGCGTAGCCTATCTTTTCAATGGGATCTTTCTAACGCTGGTATTTAGAGTCGTTTCTGCAGTGAGCGTTAGAGCTCTAACGACAAGATTCCAGCCGCCTGAAAATAGCAGGAGTTAAGAGCTTTCTGGCTAACGCCGGTTTATAAAGCTCTTAACTACTGTACCCTAAAGTACACTAACACCCATAAACTACCTATGTACCCCTAAACCGAGCTCCCCCCACACCGCCGCCACTCGATTAAAATTTTTAACCCCTAATCTGCCGACCGCCACCTACGTTATACTTATGTACCCCTAATCTGCTGCCCCTAACCCCGCCGACCCCTATATTATATTTCTTAACCCCTAACTTGCCCCCCACAACGTCGCCACAAGCTACTTAAAATAATTAACCCCTAATCTTCCGACCGCAAATCGCCGCCACCTACGTTATCCCTATGTACCCCTAATCTGCTACCCCTAACACCGCCGACCCCTATATTATATTTATTAACCCTAATCTGCCCCCCTCAACGTCGCCGACACCTGCCTACACTTATTAACTCCTAATCTGCCGAGCGGACCTGAGCGCTACTATAATAAAGTTATTAGCCCCTAATCCGCCTCACTAACCCTATCATAAATAGTATTAACCCCTAATCTGCCCTCCCTAACATCGCCGACACCTACCTTCAATTATTAACCCCTAATCTGCCGACCGGAGCTCACCGCTATTCTAATAAATGTATTAACCCCTAAAGCTAAGTCTAACCCTAACACTAACACCCCCCTAAGTTAAATATAATTTTTATCTAACGAAATAAATTAACTCTTATTAAATAACTTATTCCTATTTAAAGCTAAATACTTACCTGTAAAATAAACCCTAATATAGCTACAATATAAATTATAATTATATTATAGCTATTTTAGGATTAATATTTATTTTACAGGCAACTTTGTATTTATTTTAACCAGGTACAATAGCTATTAAATAGTTAAGAACTATTTAATAGTTACCTAGTTAAAATAATTACAAATTTACCTGTAAAATAAATCCTAACCTAAGTTATAATTAAACCTAACACTACCCTATCAATAAAATAATTAAATAAACTACCTACAATTACCTACAATTAACCTAACACTACACTATCAATAAATTAATTAAACACAATTCCTACAAATAAATACAATTAAATAAACTATCTAAAGTACAAAAAATAAAAAAGAACTAAGTTACAGAAAATAAAAAAATATTTACAAACATAAGAAAAATATTACAACAATTTTAAACTAATTACACCTACTCTAAGCCCCCTAATAAAATAACAAAGCCCCCCAAAATAAAAAATTCCCTACCCTATTCTAAATTAAAAAAGTTACAAGCTCTTTTACCTTACCAGCCCTGAACAGGGCCCTTTGCGGGGCATGCCCCAAGAATTTCAGCTCTTTTGCCTGTAAAAAAAAACATACAATACCCCCCCCCCCAACATTAAAACCCACCACCCACATACCCCTAATCTAACCCAAACCCCCCTTAAATAAACCTAACACTAAGCCCCTGAAGATCTTCCTACCTTGTCTTCACCATCCAGGTATCACCGATCCGTCCTGGCTCCAAGATCTTCATCCAACGCAAGGGGGGGGGTTGGCGATCCATAATCCGGTGCTTCCAAAGTCTTCCTCCTATCCGGCAAGAAGAGGACATCCGGACCGGCAAACATCTTCTCCAAGCGGCATCTTCGATCTTCTTCCATCCGGTGCGGAGCGGGTCCATCTTGAAGCAGGCGACGCGGATCCATCCTCTTCTTCCGATGTCTCCCGACTAATGACGGTTCCTTTAAGGGACGTCATCCAAGATGGCGTCCCTCGAATTCCGATTGGCTGATAGGATTCTATCAGCCAATCGGAATTAAGGTATGAATTTTCTGATTGGCTGATGGAATCAGCCAATCAGAATCTAGTTCAATCCGATTGGCTGATCCAATCAGCCAATCAGATTGAGATCGCATTCTATTGGCTGTTCCGATCAGCCAATAGAATGCGATCTCAATCTGATTGGCTGATTGATCAGCCAATCGGATTGAACTAGATTCTGATTGGCTGATTCCATCAGCCAATCAGAAAATTCATACCTTAATTCCGATTGGCTGATAGAATCCTATCAGCCAATCGGAATTCGAGGGACGCCATCTTGGATGACGTCCCTTAAAGGAACCGTCATTAGTCGGGAGACATCGGAAGAAGAGGATGGATCCGCGTCGCCTGCTTCAAGATGGACCCGCTCCGCACCGGATGGAAGAAGATCGAAGATGCCGCTTGGAGAAGATGTTTGCCAGTCCGGATGTCCTCTTCTTGCCGGATAGGAGGAAGACTTTGGAGCACCGGATTATGGATCGCCAACCCCCCCTTGGGTTGGATGAAGATCTTGGAGCCAGGACGGATCGGTGATACCTGGATGGTGAAGACAAGGTAGGAAGATCTTCAGGGGCTTAGTGTTAGGTTTATTTAAGGGGGGTTTGGGTTAGATTAGGGGTATGTGGGTGGTGGGTTTTAATGTTGGGGGGGGGTATTGTATGTTTTTTTTTACAGGCAAAAGAGCTGAAATTCTTGGGGCATGCCCCGCAAAGGGCCCTGTTCAGGGCTGGTAAGGTAAAAGAGCTTGTAACTTTTTTAATTTAGAATAGGGTAGGGAATTTTTTATTTTGGGGGGCTTTGTTATTTTATTAGGGGGCTTAGAGTAGGTGTAATTAGTTTAAAATTGTTGTAATATTTTTCTTATGTTTGTAAATATTTTTTATTTTCTGTAACTTAGTTCTTTTTTATTTTTTGTACTTTAGATAGTTTATTTAATTGTATTTATTTGTAGCAATTGTGTTTAATTAATTTATTGATAGTGTAGTGTTAGGTTAATTGTAGGTAATTGTAGGTAGTTTATTTAATTATTTTATTGATAGGGTAGTGTTAGGTTTAATTATAACTTAGGTTAGGATTTATTTTACAGGTAAATTTGTAATTATTTTAACTAGGTAACTATTAAATAGTTCTTAACTATTTAATAGCTATTGTACCTGGTTAAAATAAATACAAAGTTACCTGTAAAATAAATATTAATCCTAAAATAGCTATAATATAATTATAATTTATATTGTAGCTATATTAGGATTTATTTTACAGGTAAGTATTTAGCTTTAAATAGGAATAAGTTATTTAATAAGAGTTAATTTATTTCGTTAGATAAAAATTATATTTAACTTAGGGGGGTGTTAGTGTTAGGGTTAGACTTAGCTTTAGGGGTTAATACATTTATTAGAATAGCGGTGAGCTCCGGTCGGCAGATTAGGGGTTAATAATTGAAGGTAGGTGTCGGCGATGTTAGGGAGGGCAGATTAGGGGTTAATACTATTTATGATAGGGTTAGTGAGGCGGATTAGGGGCTAATAACTTTATTATAGTAGCGCTCAGGTCCGCTCGGCAGATTAGGGGTTAATAAGTGTAGGTAGGTGTCGGCGACGTTGTGGGGGGCAGATTAGGGGTTAATAAATATAACATAGGGGTCGGCGATGTTAGGGCAGCAGATTAGGGGTACATAGGGATAACGTAGGTGGCGGCGTTATACGGAGCGGCAGATTAGGGGTTAAAAGTGTAATGCAGGGGTCAGCGATAGCGGGGGCGGCAGATTAGGGGTTAATAAGTGTAAGGTTAGGGGTGTTTAGACTCGGGGTACATGTTAGAGTGTTAGGTGCAGACGTAGGAAGTGTTTCCCCATAGCAAACAATGGGGCTGCGTTAGGAGCTGAACGCTGCTTTTTTGCAGGTGTTAGGTTTTTTTTCAGCTCAAACAGCCCCATTGTTTCCTATGGGAGAATCGTGCACGAGCACGTTTTTGATGCCGGCCACGTCCGTAAGCAGCTCTGGTATCGAGAGTTGCATTTGCGGTAAAAATTCTCTACGCTCCTTTTTTGGAGCCTAACGCAGCATTTGTTTTAACTCTCGATACCAGAGTTAAATTTATGGTGCGGCCAGAAAAAAGCCCGCGGAGCGTTAACAGCCCTTTTACCGCCGAACTCTAAATCTAGGCCTAAGAAATTAGAAAAAGAAAATAGAAGTATGAATGGACACTATGGCCTAGATTTGGAGTTTGGCGGTAAAAGGGCTGTTAACGCTCCGCGGGCTTTTTTCTGGCCGCACCATAAATTTAACTCTGGTATCGAGAGTTCAAACAAATGCTGCGTTAGGCTCCAAAAAAGGAGCGTAGAGCATATTTACCGCAAATGCAACTCTCGATACCAGAGTTGCTTACGGACGCGGCCGGCCTCAAAAACGTGCTCGTGCACGATTCCCCCATAGGAAACAATGGGGCTGTTTGAGCTGAAAAAAAAACCTAACACCTGCAAAAAAGCAGCGTTCAGCTCCTAACGCAGCCCCATTGTTTCCTATGGGGAAACACTTCCTACGTCTGCACCTAACACTCTAACATGTACCCCGAGTCTAAACACCCCTAACCTTACACTTATTAACCCCTATTATGGCGCCCCCGCTATCGCTGACCCCTGCATATTTTTTTTAACCCCTAATCTGCCGCTCCGTAAACCGCCGCAACCTACGTTATCCCTATGTACCCCTAATCTGCTGCCCCTAACACCGCCAACCCCTATATTATATATATTAACCCCTAATCTGCCCCCCTCAACGTCGCCGACACCTGCCTACACTTATTAACCCCTAATCTGCCGAGCGGACCTGAGCGCTACTATAATAAAGTTATTAACCCCTAATCCGCCTCACTAATCCTATCATAAATAGTATTAACCCCTAATCTGCCCTCCCTAACATCGCCGACACCTACCTTCAATTATAAACCCCTAATCTGACGACCGGAGCTCACCGCTATTCTAATAAATGTATTAACCCCTAACGCTAAGTCTAACCCTAACACTAACACCCCCCTAACTTAAATATAATTTACATCTAACGAAATAAATTAACTCTTATTAAATAAATTATTCCTATTTAAAGCTAAATACTTACCTGTAAAATAAATCCTAATATAGCTACAATATAAATTATAATTACATTGTAGCTATTTTAGGATTAATATTTATTTTACAGGCAACTTTGTAATTATTTTAACCAGGTACAATAGCTATTAAATAGTTAAGAACTATTTAATAGTTACCTAGTTAAAATAATAACAAATTTACCTGTAAAATAAATCCTAACCTAAGATATAATTAAACCTAACACTACCCTATCAATAAAAAAATTAAATAAACTACCTACAATTACCTTCAATTAACCTAACACTACACTATCAATAAATTAATTAAACACAATTTCTACAAATAAATACAATTAAATAAACTAGCTAAAGTACCAAAAATAAAAAAGAACTAAGTTACAAAAAATAAAAAAATATTTACAAACATAAGAAAAATATTACAACAATTTTAAACTAATTACACCTACTCTAAGCCCCCTAATAAAATAACAAAGCCCCCCAAAATAAAAAATTCCCTACCCTATTCTAAATTAAAAAAGTTACAAGCTCTTTTACCTTACCAGCCCTGAACAGGGCCCTTTGCGGGGCATGCCCCAAGAATTTCAGCTCTTTTGCCTGTAAAAGAATAAATACAATACCCCCCCCCCAACATTACAACCCACCACCCACATACCCCTAATCTAACCCAAACCCCCCTTAAATAAACCTAACACTAAGCCCCTGAAGATCTTCCTACCTTGTCTTCACCATCCAGGTATCACCGATCCGTCCTGGCTCCAACATCTTCATCCAACCCAAGCGGGGGTTGGCGATCCATAATCCGGTGCTGAAGAGGTCCAGAAGAGGCTCCAAAGTCTTCCTCCTATCCGGCAAGAAGAGGACATCCGGACCGGCAAACATCTTCTCCAAGCGGCATCTTCGATCTTCTTCCATCCGGTGCGGAGCGGGTCCATCTTGAAGCAGGCGACGCGGATCCATCCTCTTCTTCCGTTGTCTCCCGACTAATGACGGTTCCTTTAAGGGACGTCATCCAAGATGGCGTCCCTCGAATTCCGATTGGCTGATAGGATTCTATCAGCCAATCGGAATTAAGGTATGAATTTTCTGATTGGCTGATGGAATCAGCCAATAGAATGCGAGCTCAATCGGATTGAACTTGATTCTGATTGGCTGATTCCATCAGCCAATCAGAAAATTCCTACCTTAATTCCGATTGGCTGATAGAATCCTATCAGCCAATCGGAATTCGAGGGACGCCATTTGGATGACGTCCCTTAAAGGAACCGTCATTAGTCGGGAGACAACAGAAGAAGAGGATGGATCCGCGTCGCCTGCTTCAAGATGGACCCGCTCCGCACCGGATGGAAGAAGATCGAAGATGCCGCTTGGAGAAGATGTTTGCCGGTCCGGATGTCCTCTTCTTGCCGGATAGGAGGAAGACTTTGGAGCCTCTTCTGGACCTCTTCAGCACCGGATTATGGATCGCCAACCCCCGCTTGGGTTGGATGAAGATGTTGGAGCCAGGACGGATCGGTGATACCTGGATGGTGAAGACAAGGTAGGAAGATCTTCAGGGGCTTAGTGTTAGGTTTATTTAAGGGGGGTTTGGGTTAGATTAGGGGTATGTGGGTGGTGGGTTGTAATGTTGGGGGGGGGGTATTGTATTTATTCTTTTACAGGCAAAAGAGCTGAAATTCTTGGGGCATGCCCCGCAAAGGGCCCTGTTCAGGGCTGGTAAGGTAAAAGAGCTTGTAACTTTTTTAATTTAGAATAGGGTAGGGAATTTTTTATTTTGGGGGGCTTTGTTATTTTATTAGGGGGCTTAGAGTAGGTGTAATTAGTTTAAAATTGTTGTAATATTTTTCTTATGTTTGTAAATATTTTTTTATTTTTTGTAACTTAGTTCTTTTTTATTTTTGGTACTTTAGCTAGTTTATTTAATTGTATTTATTTGTAGCAATTGTGTTTAATTAATTTATTGATAGTGTAGTGTTAGGTTAATTGTAGGTAATTGTAGGTAGTTTATTTAATTATTTTATTGATAGGGTAGTGTTAAGTTTAATTATATCTTAGGTTAGGATTTATTTTACAGGTAAATTTGTTATTATTTTAACTAGGTAACTATTAAATAGTTCTTAACTATTTAATAGCTATTGTACCTGGTTAAAATAATTACAAAGTTGCCTGTAAAATAAATATTAATCCTAAAATAGCTACAATGTAATTATAATTTATATTGTAGCTATATTAGGATTTATTTTACAGGTAAGTATTTAGCTTTAAATAGGAATAATTTATTTAATAAGAGTTAATTTATTTCGTTAGATGTAAATTATATTTAAGTTAGGGGGGTGTTAGTGTTAGGGTTAGACTTAGCTTTAGGGGTTAATACATTTATTAGAATAGCGGTGAGCTCCGGTCGTCAGATTAGGGGTTAATAATTGAAGTTAGGTGTCGGCGATGTTAGGGAGGGCAGATTAGGGGTTAATACTATTTATGATAGGGTTAGTGAGGCGGGTTAGGGGTTAATAACTTTATTATAGTAGCGCTCAGGTCCGCTCGGCAGATTAGGGGTTAATAAGTGTAGGCAGGTGTCGGCGACGTTGAGGGGGGCATATTAGGGGTTAATAAATATAATATAGGGGTCGGCGGTGTTAGGGGTAGCAGATTAGGGGTACATAGGGATAACGTAGGTGGCGGCGCTTTGCGGTCGGAAGATTAGGGGTTAATTCTTTTAAGTAGCTGGCGGCGATGTTGTGGGGGGCAGGTTAGGGGTTAATAAATGTAATACAGGGGTCGGCGGGGTTAGGGGCAGCAGATTAGGGGTACATAAGTATAACGTAGGTGGCGGTCGGCAGATTAGGGGTTAAAATTTTTAATCGAGTGGCGGCGATGTGGGGGGAGCTCGGTTTAGGGGTACATAGGTAGTTTATGGGTGTTAGTGTACTTTAGGGTACAGTAGTTAAGAGCTTTATGAACCGGCATTAGCCAGAAAGCTCTTAACTCCTGCTATTTTCAGGCGGCTGGAGTTTTGTCGTTAGAGCTCTAACGCTCACTTCAGAAACGACTCTAAATACCGGAGTTAGGAAGATCCCATTGAAAATATAGGATACGCAAATGGCGTAGGGGGATCTGCGGTATGGAAAAGTCGCGGCTGAAAAGTGAGCGTTAGACCCTTTAATCACTGACTCCAAATACCAGCGGGCGGCCAAAACCAGCGTTAGGAGCCTCTAACGCTGGTTTTGACGGCTACCGCCGAACTCCAAATCTAGGCCTATCTAAATAGACATACAGAAAGAAACTATGAGAGAGGGGGAGATAACTACCATTTCAACTCTAATTACCGAAATAATTTTAATCATAATCCCATACAAAATAGACACAACTTTTACAATAGAACAAATAATTGGAATAGACCCCCCATCTGGAATAGGTCCAACAATTGGAATAGACCCAACCCCTGGGATAGATCCAACTCCTGGAACAGATCCAACAATTGGGAGGAACAAAAATATTACAGACCAAATTATAATAGAAACCATCATTATGAACGTAATCATGAAATCTATGATCACAATAGGAGAAGTGATTTTAACACTCCAACACATAATGATAGAAATAGGGAACAAGGGGGAAATTGGAAAATCACTACTCAAAACCGATATACTCCATTAGATAATGAGAGGAAAGAAAAACCCTCTCTGACTTCTAGAGAGGAAACGTTTTTAGGGAGAAGCCATCCAATGGAGGGCACATCAACAATATTAAAAGAAATAACCAGACTAGAAAATACACCAAAAATAAGAAAAAGAACCATAGAGGATGTAGAGGAGGACAGAGAAGAAAGAGCAGAGCCAAAAAGACAGAAATAAAAGATAACTCCCCTATAAAGAAAGGGATTTTTAATTTGAGCAAGAAAAATCCCAGCAAAGATGAGGAAAGAATATTAAGCTTAGGTTTATCATTTGCCCCATCCCAAACTCTTAATAAGTTCAATACACATATTAATGTAAAGAAATTAGTTAGAAATCTCACACTAAAAAGGTTTTTTCTAAAAAACCCATTGGAAAATTTTAATCGTGTAAGCATCCAAGAAACAGAAAAATTCAAACATACTTAATTTATACCTAAATCACAGTTATATCCTACTCAAGATAGAGGAAGCAATCTTGAGTCATTTGAAAGATCAGTACTTTCTGATATAAAGAAAATAAATGTTAATAATGAAAGATGAAAATTTATCCCAAATCTCAATAAGAAAGAAAGAGAAATTTTGGAAAATCTCAAAAATGATGCCAACATAACCATTAAGCCCGCTGATAAGGGCGGCGGCATAGTCCTTATGGACACAGATAAGTATTGTGCTGAAGCAGAGAGACTCCTAAGTGATCGAAAAACCTATAGGAAATTAGAGTTAGATCCAACCAAAATTTTTTAAAAGAAACTACTGAGGATTTTGGACAATGATAGAGAAAGGAGAATCCTTAAAGATAGGGAATATAATTTTTTAAATATTCAGTACCCTTGGATACCTGTTTTCTACCATTTGCCCAAAATCCACAAGGATATTAACAATCCAGCGGGTAGACCTATCATATCCGGAATAGGGGCCATGACATCAAATTTGTCTTTATATGTAGATAACTTTCTTCAAAAATATGTCAGAGATTTAAAATCTTATTTAAAAGACTCTACTAGTTTATTAAGAATTTTACAAGATGTAAAATGGGAAGATCAAATTATTATGGTTACATGTGATGTATTGTCTCTGTACACCTCATAACTTTGGGATTGAAGCAGTTGATTATTTTTTATCAAAAGATAAGGATATCCAAAAAGAACAAAAACTTTCTTTTGGAAAGTATAAGATTTATTTTAGAACATAACTATTTTTCGTTTAATGGCAGGTACTATTTACAAATCGAAGGTACAGCAATGGGCACAAGGTTCGCGCCAAGCTATGCAAATTTATTTATGGGTGCATGGGAACAAAGTTTCCTAGAAAATTCGGATCTTGGCGCGAACCTTGTGCTCTTCAAAAGATATATAGATGACATAGTGTTTATATGGAAGGGGAATGAAGAATCTTTAAAAGAGTTCCTATTGTCAATGAACAACAATGACAAAGGAATTAGCTTCACTTATCACTATAGTAAAGAGCATATTGACTTCTTAGATTTGGAGATTAAAATAGAATTTAACCAAATTGAGACCAGTACACATTTCAAATTAGTTGACTCCAACAATCTGATCCATGCCTCTAGTTGTCATCTTAACAAATGGAAGGAAAATATCCCAGTAGGACAATGCCTTAGAATAAAGAAAAATTGTTCAAAATATGAAGATTTTGAGAATCAAATTTCTTTATTAGAAAGTAAATTTCAACAAAGAGGCTATAAATCTGAAACTATTGATATAGCCATCAGTAGAGGTAAGAAAATGGAAAGAAAAGAATTGTAAAAACCTAAAATAAAATCTACTACTGGAAAATATGATGAATATGATATACCATTTGTAAATGAGTATAGTGAAGATCATATCTTGATTCGAAAAATACTACAAAAACATTGGCATCTAATTAAAAATGATCCAATTATAGGAGATAAAGTACAACCCTACCCAAGAATGATTTTTTGGAAGGCAAAAAACTTTAAGACTATACTTGCTCCTAGGGAGTTTAAGTCCAAACAACAGAAAAAAATTAATGGATAAAGATTTTTTAGACAATCAACTAAAAGAGTTTTTTCCCTGCCACCTATGTTGAGCCTGTCAATACAGCTCAAAGAAAAAATCCATACCTGTCCCAGGTTTAAAAGATGAATTTATTATAAAAGACACCATTAGGTGCAATAGTAAAGGGGTTATTTATTTATTAAAATGTTCATGCAATTTATTTTATATAGGAGAGACAACTAGAATGTTAAGAGATAGGATAAGGGAGCATTTGTGCAATATTAAAAAGGGAAATTTAGACACTCAACTATATAAACACTTTAGGGAAATTCATCAAAATAAACTATCTGACTTATCCTATTGGGGCCTATTTAAGGTTAAACATAACTGGAGAGGGGGAAATTATGAACGTAGCCTTCTAAAGAAAGAGGTCGAGTTCATATTCAATTTCAATACTATACACCCATATGGGTTAAATTCTGAATTGGACTTATCCCCATTTCTTAACAGTTAAACTTATCAAATATGCATATTTTTAGACCTTTTAAAGTTAAATTAAATTAATAAGTTTTTTACATTTATATAATATTTTTTCACATATATAACACAATTCATTATTCACTACACTACACTATTTAATTAGTATCACCCCTTAAAAACATTAAAATTAATAGCCCATATTTTTATAAAAAGCACAAAGAAAATTCAATACAAAATCTAGTACATTTTTAAGAATCACACAGTATTAAGGTATCACATTATTTTTGGTATACCAATTTATTGGTTTTCATACCCTATTATTATTCAGTCACTATAAAATATCTTAGTCACTTTGAAGCTATGTACAGAATTATTTATTTATATTTATTTAGTCTTATTTATTTAGTCATTTTCAATTAAAAAGAAATAGGGAGTATATTTACGTATAAGGACCCACTTTTGTAAATAGAAGCATAGAGGAAACATTTTTATTTATTGCTAATTATCTAAGTTAAAGCTCAGGAGGTAATTTTTGGCTATATATTTAAAAAAAAAAATCTACATTTAAAAAGACAAACTTTCAGCAAAATTCTGAGATATAGAAAATTGCTATTATTCCCTACACAAAGATACTTATTGGTTTCCGTTTGTATTAGTACTATCATATTTTATATATATACATTTAGATTTTATATATTGTTTTTTAATGTTATCCAAAACGAATATGAAAGTTACCAAATTACCATCTACAGAAAAGTGATGTTTTTATTAATGGAGAGAGACCGATCACTAAGTTTTTCAAAAAGAGCCCAGTTACGTCATAAAATTCACTAACCTTAATTAATACAGTGGCTGGCCACCATTATCACACTAACGATTAAAAACAAGAAAAAAAGTTATTCCTAATAACGTGACTGTTTCAAAAATAACATTGCCGCCAAAGGTTGTTCTATTAGCGATGCAGCTAGATCGCTGTTTGTTTTCTAAATAGACTTTATT